>NW_024498573.1:3363658-3538335 GCF_017590055.1 Onychostruthus taczanowskii
GGGGGTGCGGGCAGCATCACCCCCGCCCCGGGCCGCCCCCGCACGCAGCTCGCCCCCGGGATCCCGCAGCCTGGGCTCTGCTCTGCCCCCGCAACACCGCGCCCCGGGCCGTCCCCCGCCCCAGGGACACTGAAGCCCCGCTCAGCTCCTCTTGGGAACCTGCACGCCGGGTGATTTCGCATCCCGGGCTCTCCTCCGCCCTGGGGACCCCGCATCCTGTGCTGCCCCTCTTGGGAACTTGCACTCTGGAGACCTCTCCTGCTGGGTGGTCCTCTCCATTCCCGTATTGTCCCCTGCCCCACGTCCTCTACATCCAGGGGACGTGGCACACCTGGCTTCCTGCGCCCTCCGCTGTCCCCGTGTCCAAGCTTTCCTCTCCAAGGACACGGCACCGTGGGCTTTGCCCTACACACCCAGCCATGCCCTCGCTGCTTGCGCAAGGGGTCAGTGGACACAGCCTTTTTGGGGGCCTCTTTGCTGCCCGTCTGCTCCGCTGTCTCCACCATTCCCAAGTCCCCGGTCCTTTCAGAACCCCGCAAGTGCCTTTTCCAGGAGGTTTTGCCTCTGTGTGAGCCCTCAGCTGGTTTTGCTGAGCTCTGAGGGCCTGCAGGGGCTCCCAGGCAGGTCCTAATGCTCCTGCCAGGACAGGCAGCGATTCCCCGTCCCCGGCGCTGCCCCCAGCCCGGACCAGCACCGCGCTGGAGGGGTCTCTGTGCCGGAGCAGCAATGGAGAGGGCGCAGGGCCTGATTCCTGCAGGCTGGGGATGTTGATGGATGTTGGATGCCCGTCCCAAGACAAGTCCTTCAGGCAGCCCGTGGATGACCCCAATGGGACATGGGACAGGGTGCCGCGGGCCCTGGCGGTGCCGCCCGCTCCCCCCACTCCCTCCTTACACCAGCATTTCCGAGCGAGGCCAGAGCCGGAGCCGCCCTAAGAGCCTGTGAGAGTTTGGGAGCAGCTGTGGAGCAGCTGCCGGGGCCAGCGCGGGGGCTGGGGCCGGGGCAGGCGCCCCACAAGCGGCTCAGATGGCTCTGGGGGTGGATGTGGTGGGACCCTGCTCAGGGATGTGGTGGGAGCTCTGAGCCTACCGCCGCCAGGCTTTGTTCTCGGAGCAGCGAGGCTGCAGCCCCTCCCCAGGCTCCACCTCCGCAGCCCACCCGAGACCCTCCTTCCGCTGCCTGTGCACAAGCTCCGCACATGGTGCGCAGAGCTGGTGGGCAAGAGATGCCCTTGGCAAGGCGCAGAGGCACCTTGGGTGGTAGAGGCAGCATCGGGACGGCCCAGAGGCAACAGGGAACCGACCAGAGCCAAGCCCCCCATGAGCACAGACCTCGCAGTGGCACAGGGGGATGCTGGGCTCTCCCCAGGGGAGATGCAGGCTGGCTGTAGCACCCTGGCCCTGCTCCACAGCTGGGCACCCCGGGGCTGATCTGGCAGAACCTGTTCCCAGACCGTGCTCCCCCAGCAGGCTCCGTCCCGCACCACTGCCTGCCCCTGCCCCTTTCCCACCCTCCACTCACGGGTTGCTGTCCTGCCAAGCTAGGGTTGGTTCAGGGGCTGCCCACGTGGGGCCACAGCCACCTCACCTTCCCCTGTGCTTCCTCTGACCTTGGCTGCACAGCTGGGACTCACACACGGGCACTCAGCCCTGCTCCTGCCAGCCCTGCCAGGCAGGCACCAGCTGTTTCTGCCCCTTGTTGCACCCGTGTCCTGCTGCTTCTCAGTGTGACCTTCCTGTTGCTGTCATGTGCCTCAGCCCCAGCCCCAGTCTGTCTTTATCCCTCGACTTTCCTCACCCCACCTTTGATGTGCTTCTGCACTCCTGGAACTGGCAGTGAGAAGACATGGCACTGCAGCCCAGATCTGGGTGATGCCAGGAGGCATTTGGCTTCCCACAGCCAGCTCCTGCCCCCGGCAGAACCTTCCAGTAGATGAGCAAGACAATTTTCCTTACAATTGCTCATCATGGCAAGAGCTGCAATTATTAATGACCGTTCCAGCTGTCAGAGTGGAGAGGGAGGAGAACACCCACTTCCCCACACCCGCTGCCCTCGAGCCAGTTCCAGCTGGAGGTGCTGGTGTGGGCTCACACCCGTCCTTCGGGACGGCAGCTGCATCGCGTGAGCGAACGCTTGGCTGCTCCACGCTGGAGAACGCCCAGAGCTGGTGCACGTGGCCCATGCGTGCCCCATGACTCCTCAACCCCTCTACAGTACTCAGGCATAAGGACCAGAGGAGACTGCCAGGTACAGAGGGACCTCACTAAGGTCCGACCCCTTCCTCATCTCCCCTTGCTGCATTTTGCCCCCCAGATTAATTACTGCCTCCATTAGCGGTCCTGCCTGCTACAACAGGGATGACCCAGTTGACACAAGGGGTCAAGCCTGGGCTCACACAGGCAGAGGAGGAGAAATGTGAGGCGAAGAGTTTTCCCTGGAAAGCTGGAAGGAGCTGAGTCAGGCCCCAGAGGGAGCGGGATGAGGGCAGAGCATGACCTTCCCAGCCGGCCGCACCTCACTCGGCAAAACCACTGGCCTGGAGACAGCCGGCACTTGCAGAGACGTGTTTATTAAAGGCACTAAAAGCACCGTGGCTGCATCAGCCCGACCAGAGGGTGTGGTTTGGGGGGAGGCATCGGTGGCCCCAGGATGGCAGTGGCAGAGAGCTCTTTGGTAGGAAGCTGTGCCCAAGCCTCGCAGGAGCAGCCGCCTGGCTGGGCTGGCATCAGCACACGCTGCCAGCCCTCAGCTGGGCCACGCTGGGCTGGGGGTGATGCCAGCCCCAGGGGAGAAGTGGGCCAGCAGGGTGGGGGGCAGGAGGGACAGACACCCCTGGAATGCAAGCGGGGCAGGAAGGCACCGCAGCAGTTTGGGGGGGGGCTGGTGGGTTGTCACGGGCAGGGCCCCAGGGCTGGGTCTCCAGCCCCAAGCACACAGCAGGGAAGGCTGGGGAGAGTGAGACAGAAGCTGGTCCTCACCCGTTCAGGGAGGGATGTGTAAGGAGTATCCCTGCCCCAGCACTGAGCTGCCAGGCAGCAAGGGAGCAGCCCAGCTGTGGCAGACCCTCTCCAATTCCAGCCTCAGCATGGCTGTACCCACCATGCTGCATGCCTCAGGGGCAGGAGATCCATGCAGCATCCCATTCCCAGGGCTCCTAGGGCCAGTTGAGAAGCATGTAAGAAGCCACCCAGCTATAAAAGGTTCTGGACCCAGCACTGTATCTGGCTGGAGTTGAGCCAGGAGCTGCCAGGAAAGAGGCAGGAGCAAGGGAAAGGGCCAAGGGCCCAGCCTGGCTCCCTGGGGCCAGCAGGGCAGGGGGAGAGGAGCATGCAGGGCCAGGGGCATGTGTGGGCACAGCTGAATTCCCACCCCTCACACATGGGAGAAAGCGTGGCTCTTGCACAGCGGCTTGTCCTTCTTGGAGTAGAATGTCTTCCCTTCCAGGTTGGTCTGGCAGATCTGGGGAGGAGAGTGGAGGTGGTCAGGTTGAGTCAGCCTCTGGGTCCCCCACAGCCCAGCACTGGTGTCACAGAGGGACCTCCACATGGCCCTGGGGCACTGCCAGGGACTGGAAGGCTCAGAGAGGAGTCCCAAGCTCCCAGAATGGAGGCAAATGGGAAAAAATCTTGTGGCAGCAGGTCCCCTGAGCTGCTGGTACACCCCACCCAGAGCAGGACTGTGGGGGAGAGGCACAGGCCCTGCAACAATCAGGGAGGGAGGCACACTGCTCACCGCACAGACAAAGCAAGTGTCGTGCCAGCTGAATCCCAGCGCCTCCAGGAACCGGTCCCCAGCATCGATCTTGAAGTCACAGCCACGGCACTTGGTGCCAAACATCTTCTCATAGTCTGTGGGGAAAGGCAGAGGCCAGGTCAGCACTTCCATGCACTACAGCTGCTCATCCCAGGGGAGCAGGGCTGCAGCTCAGCAGGGATCCCACAGGCACAGCCTGGGGACAACTCTGCCAGCCCCCATCCAGGTGAGATAATGACCCGGATACCCGGGAAAGGTGCAGGGTGGCTCAGCCACCACAGGGCTCCAGGGGGAGGAGGAGAACCTCATCTCCCAGGATGCAGCACTCGCTTTGATGTACATCCTCCCTCATTGCCATGGCAACATAGGAGCATGGCACTACCCTGCAGCTAGGGAGAACCAGGATGGAGGGCTCAGGGCTGTGGGATTGGAGTCTCCGTGCTCCCCACAGCCCAGGGGAGTCCTGTGGAGCAGGGCAGCTCATGCCCCCAGCCCCGTGTGCAGCTGCTGAGTCCCAACGGCACCCCAAGGCCACACAAGGTGACACATGGGGTCCCTGGGTCCTACCTCTCTCGCAGTAGGGCTGTCCCTCCTCCATGTAGAAGGCTCGGTTGCGGATGGGAGTTTTGCAGGCATTGCAGGTGAAGCACTGCACGTGCCAGGTCATCTTCAGTGCATGCATCACCTCCTGGAGGGGAGACACTGTCAGCCAGGGGCAGGACCACCAAGGGCAGGAAGGGACAAGGAATCTCCTGAGATGGACCAAGGCGGGAAGGGACAGAGCCAGGCACTCACAGCAGAGGACAAGGACAGGAGATGGAGGACAGCAGGCTGAGGGACACTCACCCCAGTGATCTTCTTCTTGCACTTGGCGCAGCTGGGTGCGTAGCGCGTGTCGTAGCACTTGGGGCAGAAGATGGAGCCTTTCTCCTCAAAGAAGCCGCCCTCATCCAGCACCTTCCTGCACTGGCAGCAGAGGAACTCCTCGGGGTGGTAATAATGTCCCAGCGCCACGAGGTACCGTCCCCTGGGGCAGGACAGAGCTGTGTCAGCCACGCCGGGGCCCAGGACGCTGGCGTGGCCGCGGGGGCGGCCAGGGCTCACCTGATGACCTTGTTGCACTTGTAGCAGAGCGGGGTGCGGCCGGGCCCCTCGGGGGCTTGCTGGGCCGCCTGCACGATGGAGCTGCGGTTCTGCATGGGGGTCGGCGTGGCCGGCTGGCTGTGCTTGCTCACCACCGTGCTCGTCTTGTCCGGGGCGTAGCGCTCGGCAAACGAGGGGTCCACAGCCCAGGGTGGGCGGCTGGTGGGGCTGGGGGTGGCACTGGGGGTCCTGGGGGCTGCACACACACACACAGGTCTTAAGGAGAGTGTTTCTGATCCCTCAGCAGCCCCTCCCCAAAAAGCCCAGAGATGTTTTGCTCACCCAGTCCTGGCTCAGTCTTCATCGTTGCTCCTGGGGATGGGTCCGGCACAGAGACCTGGCTACAGAACAAGCAGTTAATCCAGCCTGCCCTGCCCAGGGGCTGCAGGCAGGGCTCCCCACCCCAACAAGCAGGAGGGAGCTGGCCAAGCCCCCATGTCCAGCAGTAACTGGTTTAGTGATGAGGTACTGAGACATGGGCCTTCAGTCCTGCCAACACACAGCACCCCCAGCATGTCTGGTACCCACTGTGGTGGTCTGGGGAGAGGCAGGAGGGAAGGTTCTGGGCTTCTCCAGGGACCCCAGGGACCACACAGACTTTGGCTGCCTACTAATATGTGATGATCACTCCCAGTCTCATTGGGGTGCAGGGGGACCTGGATGTGACCTGATGCAGGGAGCCACAGGGTCCAGCTCAGCAGCACTGGGAACAGGCAGGACAAGCAGGAGATGGCAACAAACCCAACTTTTGTTTGTGTCAGAGCAAACTGAGCAGAGCTGGTACCCAAGGGCCATGGCACCAGGGAAGGAGGTGTCACAGAGAAGTAAAGGCAAAAAAATGGGGTGCTGTCCACCCCCCTGCCTGATTGCACAGAACAAGGAACAACCCTGACAAGCTGGTGGCATCCACGAGCTCAGCTGCCCCACAGCCCCACACCAGGCTTATAGGACACTGTGTCCCAGGCCCAGATGCTGCCCAAACATCACAACAACCCAGTGAGATTTGGCCAGTGCCATCAGCCATTCCCAACCCACCATTTCTGGGACACCACGGCGCAGCTCAGCATTCCCAGCTGAGGGGCAGCAATGCCCAAGGGGTTCTGCCCAGGACGTGCAGCCCCCCAGCTCCTGCTGCCACACACTCCCCTTACCTGGGCTTCCTAACAAACACATCATCATGATCCTCCACTGAGCGCAGCAGGAGAGAAAGGAGGAAACAGTCAGTCCTCACAGACCGAGGCCCAGGCACAAGAGGGGAAAGGGAAAAGAGGAAAACCAACCTCTCCTCCCACCAACCCCTGCCCCAAAACAAAGCCCTGCCCGGCCAGAGGGCAGATCAAGACCCCAGACCGGTGTCACCACCACGAGACCACGCACAGCCCCACCAGCTCCCACTGACACAGCCACCCCACAGGGATCACATGGGGCCAAAACCGACACTCCAGCTCCACTCCAGATTCTGCTGGACCCTGGCCCAGCCCAGGGAGAGTGCAGCACCCCCAGGCAGTGCCAGGCCCTGTGGGAACTCACTCTCATCTGTGCCCGTCAGCTGGGCCAGCTTGCGGAAGGTGCGGGACTGCGAGGTCCCGGTGCGGGGCTGCCAGTCCTCAGCATCCTCCATCAGTCGCAGCTTCCCGGGGTTGCACCCGGGGGTGCTGGGGGGCTCCAGAGGCTCCCTGTGAGTGACAGAGGGCAGGAGCTCAGCCAGCACAAAGCACAGACCCTGCTCTGGAGCAGGGAAGCACTCCAAAAGGTGCCCTGGCATATGGTAACACCTGCCAGACCCTGGCACTCACCGCTGCTCCACCGTGCCCCAGCTGGACCCGTGGGCATCCCTGTGGCATCAGAAAACATGGTGGCACAGCAGTCAGTGCCTGATCCATGGCTCAGCCCGTGCTTTCCATAGGCACCCACAATCTCAGAGATACAAGAACCTCATGGAAATGCCGACAGCATTCACTCCTGACCAGCCTTGCAGCCATTCCCTGACCCCACATGATATCGTGCCCCAGGTACAGTGCCTGCCCTGTGACTCCAAAAATGCCCAGCAAAGTGTGTCACCAGCCATCCCTACTCATTGTGCTGCATATTAACCTCCCCAGCTTGGTGCCAGCAGTGCCCAGTGCGTCTTGCCCGCACACCCATCTGGGGACAAACTGTCTGGCCAGTGGGTGTCCAGGCAGGAACCTCCCAAGGTGAAGGTCAAAGCAGTGGCTGAGCACTGGCAGTGCCTATTGTGGGATGAGCACAGGGTGGGCTCTGCAGCTCCACCACCACCTCAGCTCTGGGGGAGGACAAAGAGGGAGGGAAGAATTCACAACAGGGCAAAGAGTTTGCCCAGAGAAGTAGTGATGCTGAGGGGAAGGAAATGAGCCAGGAGCACTCACCCAGCTCTGCCACACCAGGCACACAGGACAATGTGCCCCAGGTGCAGGCGTTACCCAGCACCTCCCAACATTCCATAGCCAGGTTTTCCCAGCGCCATCAGCCTCTTCCACTTCTTGCCCAAAAGGCTAAGGTGCAGCTCAGCATCCCCAGCTCAGAGCCAGCAGTGCCCAGACACCTGGGACATGCAGCCTCAGCACATGCTCCCCTTACCTGGGCTTTTTAACAATCTCATCCTCACCATCCTCCACTGAGTGCAGCAGGAGAGAAATAGGGAGACGGCGTCAGTCTGCAGTGACTGATGCCCAGGAAAAGCAGGAAAGGAAAGGAAGAAAACCAACCTCCCCACGACCATCCCCTCACCCCATCACACAGCCCTGCTTGGCCATGGGGCAGAGCTGCCCCAGAGCAGCACCACCACGAGCTCACACACAGCCCCGGGCAGCTCCCGCTCAAGGAGTGACTTGGGGCCAAAGTGAAACTCCTGATGCCACATCACCCCACTGTCTCCCCCAGCTTCTGGCTATGCCAAAACAGTCCCACATCCCCAGGCAGTGCCAGGCCCTGTGGGAACTCACTCTCATCTGTGCCCGTCAGCTGGGCCAGTCTGCGGAAGGAGCGGGACTGCGAGGTCCCGGTGCGGGGCTGCCAGCCCTCAGCGTCCTCCATCAGTCGCAGCTTCCCAGGGTCATACCCGGGGGTGCTGGGGGGCTCCAGAGGCTCCCTGTGAGTGACAGAGGGCAGGAGCTCAGCCAGCACAAAGCACAGACCCTGCCCAACACTGCAGCACAGGGCAGTGCTGCCAAAGGTGACCTGGCACACGGCAATACCTCTGCCAGACCCTGGCACTCACCGCTGCTCCACTATGCCCCAGCTGGACCCGTGGGAATCCCTGTGACATTGGAAAAAACAGCAGCACAACAGTCACTGTTTGACCATGCCTGCCATGTGCACCCACAGCCCCACGGAAGCACGAGCCACATGGAAATACTGACCAGCAGCCTTGCAGCTGCTCCACAGCTGCACAGGATGCAAAGCACCAAGACCAGTTGCTGCCCAGTACCTCCCAATATCTCCAAGCAAGGTGTTGTGATTGTCACCAGCCACCCCTACCCAGGTGGGTACTTGGGGCAGGATCCTCCTGAGGTGACGGTCAGAGCAGTGGCTGAGTGCTGGCAGTGCCCACTGTGCAGCTCTGAAAACACCTCAAGTCTGGGAGAGGGGATAGAGAGGGAGGGGAGAACCCCCAGCAGTGCAAAGAGCACCCCCAGAGTGACTGCAAGCAGCAAGGGTGAAGTGGCTGTGGGGGCTGGCATGGGCACCTTGTGGCTCCCATTGCTGCCCCTTACCTGGGCTTTTTAACAGGCTCATCCTCACCATCATCCACTGAGGACACCAGGAGAGAAAGGGGAGATGGAGTGAGTCTGTGGCAACTGGGGCCCAGAGACAGCAGGAAGGAAAGGGAAGGAAAGGAAGGAAAGATGCCCTCTCCTCCCACAGTCCCCCTGCCCCAACACACAGCCCTGCCTGGCCACAGGGCAGAGCACAGCTCCAGCCCAGCCACACCACCAGGAGCCCACACAGCCCTGGGCAGCTCCTGCTGGTTCAGCTGCCACAGAGGGCACAAATGGGGCCAAAACCAATGCCCTGCTGTAACAACACACCACGGCCTTTACCAGCTGCCCCAGCAAAGCTGGGCACACCTGGGCACTCAGCCAGTGCCAGGCCCTGCGGGAACTCACTGCTGCTTGCGCCCATCATCCGGGCCAGCTTGCGGAAGGAACGGGACTGGGAGGTCCAGGTGTGGGGCTTTGTGTCGACAATGTCCTCTAACATCCTCAGCTTCACTGGGTCACACACAGTGTCACTGGGGGGCTCCAGAGGCTGTGGGGGCTGCCTGTGAGTGACAGAGGGCAGGAGCTCAGCACCAGGATTGGACCCTGCTCCGGAACAGGGAAGCATCACCAAAGATGCCCTGGCACATGCCAACACCTCTGCCAGACCCTGGCACTCACCGATGTTGCCCTGTGCCCCAGTTGGACCCACGGGCATCCCTGTGGTATCAGAAAGAATGGTGGCACAGCAGTCAGTGTTTGACCAGCCCACCCCTCCCCATACACATTCACAGCCCCAGAGACGCACGAGCCTTGTGGAAATGCTGACAGCATTCACTCCTGACCAGCCTTGCAGCCATTCCCGGGCCCCATATGACACTGTGCCCCAATTCTGGTCTAGTTCCCTACCCTGCCACCCCTGACACACCCAGCAAGGTGCTGCCAAGTGCCACCAGCCACCCCTGCCCACTGTGTCCAGCAACTGTGCTGCATCTTGGCCTCCAGCTTGGTGCCAGCAGTGCCAAGCAGGTCCTGCCTGCACACCCAGCATGAGGACACCTCATGTGGGGACAGCCTGCCTGGTAGGACCCTCCTCAGGTGACCGTCAGAGCAGTGGCTGAGCAGTGGCAGTGCCTGTTGTGGGGTGAGCCTGTGGCTCTGCCAACAGCTTGGCTCTAAGAAAAAGGAAAGGATGGGATAGAGGGTGGAGGTTAAGAAGAGGAAAGAAGAAACAGCAAAAGGGCAAAGAGCTTCCCCTGAGTGACTGCAAGCAGTGAGAGAGAACAAGCCTTGTGGGCTGAGCCCAGGGTGGGCACACTGTGGCTCCTGCTGTTGCCCTGGCACACGATCCCCTTACCTGGGCTTTTTAATAAATTCATCCTCACCATCCTCCACTGAGTGCAGCAGGAGAGAAAGGGGGAGATGGAGTCAGTCTGCAGCAACTAAGGTCCAGGAAAAGCAGGAAGGGAAAGGAGGAAACCAACCTCTCCACTTGCCTGGCCCCATTGTACAGCCCTGTCTGGCCACAGGGCAGAGCACAACCCCAAAGCAGCCCACACACAGCCCCGGGCAGATCTCGCTGGCTCAGCAGCCCTCAGGGAGTTAATCTGGGCCAAAACCAACACTCCCGGGTGCTACATCACCCTTCTGCTCCTCCCAGCTTCTGGTTACCCCAGAACAGTCCCACATCCCCAGGCAGTGCCAGGCCCTGTGGGAACTCACTGCCATCTGTGCCCGTCAGCTGGGCCAGCTTGCGGAAGGAGCGGGACTGCGAGGTCCCGGTGCGGGGCTGCCAGTCCTCAGCATCCTCTAACATCCTCAGCTTCCCAGGATCACACCCAGGGGTGCTGGGGGGCTCCAGAGGCTGCGGGGGCTCCCTGTGACAGAAGGCAGGAACTCAGCCAGCACCAAGCACAGACCCTGCTCCAGCACAGGGCAGTGCTGCCAAATGTGCCCTCACCAGATCGTGGCACTCACCACTGCTCCACCGTGCCCCAGCTGGACCCGTGGGCATCCCTGTGATATTGAAAAGAACGGTAGCACAGCACTCAGTATTTGACCACGGCACAGCCCATCCCTCACAGATGCACTCTGGAACTAGGAGAAGTCAGAGACACTCACCCAGCTCTGCCCTGCCATCCTGCAGCCCCACACCAGGCTCACAGCACGCTGTCCAGCTGCTGCCTAGCACCTCCCAATACCCCCAGCAAGGTGTTCTCAGTGCACCAGCCTTCTCCAGATCCCTCTTCCTCAAGAAGCAATGGCAGAGCTTGGCCTCCCCAGCTTGGTGCCAGCAGTGCCCAGCAGGTCCTACCCAGCACAGGACATCTTGTCTGGCTGGTGGGTGTCCCAGCAGGACCCTCCCGAGGTGATGGCCAGAGCAGTGGCTGAGCTCTGGCAGTGCCCACTGTGGCGTGAGCGCAGGGCGAGCTCTGCAGCTCCACCAACAGCTCGACTCTTGGAGAGGGAGAGAAAAAACAGCAACAGAGCAAAGAGCTTCCCCTGAGTGACTGCAAGCAGCAAGAGAGAACCAGGTGTGTGGGCTGAGCCTGGAGTGGGCACCTTGTGGCTCCTGCTGCTGCTCCAGCACATACTCCCCTTACCTGGGCTTTTTAACAAGCTCGTCCTCACCATCCTCCACTGAGCAAAGCAGGAGAGAAAGGGGGAGATGGAGTCAGTCTGTGGCAGCTGAGGCCCAGAGACAGCAGGAAGGGAAAAGGAACAGGAAAGGGAAAAGGCCCTCTCCTCCCACTGCCCACCTGTCCCAACACACGGCCCAGGGGCAGAGCACGGCCCCAGCCCAGCGGCACCACCACGAGCCCCACAGCCCCAGGCAGCTCTGCCTGGCTTAACTGCCCCACAGGGCCAAAACCAACACTCCACCAGGCACCAAAGCCTTTATCCAGCTCCAGTTTCCCCAGCAAAGCTGGGCAGTCAGGCAGTGCCAGGCCCCGTGGGAACTCACTGGCGTCTGCGCCCACCAGGCGGGACAGTTTGCGGAAGGAACGGGACTGGGAGGTCCAGCTGGGGGGCTTTGAGTCGTCAATGTCCTCTAACATCCGCAGCTTCACTGGGTCACACACAGGGGTGCTGGGGGGCTCCAGCAGCTGTGGGGGCTGCCTGTGAGTGACAGAGTCATCTGTCAAATCTGACAGACCTGCTGGGGCTGTCCCCCACCTTCCCCAGCACGGAATCACAGCACACCAGAACCAGAGATGTCACACCTTGTTTTATAATCCACCCCCCAACTCCTCCCTCACAAAGGCTGGGCCTGTGAAGGACTGACTCTGGAATGACCACCACACCATTCCTGGCAATTTGAAACTGGCCCCAAGGGCCAGAAAGAGAAAGGACAGAGCAAGAATAAGCCAAGGTCAAAAAACACCATCAGGGAAGCTGCACCACAGCTGTCTATGGCAGTGCCACCTGGCCACGGGCACGGTGCCCAGCACAGCCCATCAGCCCTTGCCCAGCACAGCCACATCTTGGGGAACAGGGAATGGATCACACACAAGGACACTCCAGGGCCCCAGCAGCTGGCAGAGACAGGCAGCTGTCCCCTCTACACTGGGGACAGCTTGGTGCCAGGAGTGACCCACCCACGTGGGCAGAGCAGTGCCTGCTGCCCATCCCCAGGATGGCCCTGCCCTGAAGGACAGGGCACTGGCAGGGAAGAGGCATGCAGGGAGGACAGAGAGAGCAGGTAAAAGGCTTACTGACTTGTCAAGGCTCAGCACCTGTAGGGAGAGGGAAAGAGAAAGGGAGGAGAGAAAGAAAGAAAAAGGAAGGTGAAATTAGACCTACAGCACCCAAGAAGTTTCCAGAGCTCACCTACAGCCTGCATTAGCCCCCTATCCCTGAGTCTCACACCCAGCTCACCCAGGGCTGAGAGCACACTGGGACACAGGGGCAGATGCCAGTGGACCAGACTGTGCTCCCACAGCCCCCACAACAGGCCTGGATGCCCAGGGCAGTCCATGCTACATCCTACCCCACTGCCCAGTTCCTGGGCAGTACGGCAGCTCTGGCAGGAGGAGCAGGGACCAGCAGCTGCTGCACACATGCGGCAGAGCCGGGGAAACAGAGTGGCAGGGCTGGAGGCCATCACTCTGCCCAGCCCCTTCCTGCAGCCAGGGGAACAGCAGGACTTCCCCAGGCAGGCACCGGCCGGTGGTCACAGCCAGCCACCGTTTCCCTGCCACTGCAGATGCCAGCCAGTGTCCTGCCACAGCCACCGTGTCAAGCCTGGCAGGAGCCCCCACAGGCTGACACGTCCCTGAGCAAGGGACCGGCACGAGCGTGGCTGTGTGTCCCTATGTGAGACAGACAGTTCTGTTGTGCCACCTCAGCACCAGCCACCGGCACGGGCACTGCCACCCGCTCCCACCCAGGGTGCCTGGCATGCAAGGCGCAGCAGGGCCGGGCAGCAGGCTGCCCCCGATCCTCAGGGAGCAGGATGGACAGCAACATACCCGTTGTGCTGGGGGGTGCAGGCGGGCGCCAGGGGCGCGTAGGTCACGGGTTTCGTCACCAGCCCGGGCCGTGGGTTCGGAGGTGAGCCGGCCCCGAAGGGCCGAGCTGTTTTGTTGAGGGCGGTGCTGGGAGCGAAGTTATATTTCAGGGGTTCAGAGCAGGGGAGTGAGTCCTGAGCGAGACAAAACACACAGACACGGGCTCACACGTCAAGCAGCATGCAAGGGGCAGCCCCGGGCCAGGCAGCGCAGCAGGCAGCCAGGGAGGAAAGCCGGACAGCACGTGCACCTTGGAGACCAGGCTCTGCCAGGCTGGCACTCACTCCACTGGGCCCAGCGACAGCAGGTCACAAACCCAGCCTGAGGGTCACTTGGAGATTAGTAGGTGCCCCGGACACTCGCTGCTGCCCGTGGCAGGGCGGTGCATGCACACACGCCGACTGCAAACATCCCATGGCACAAAGCTGAACACATGCAGGTGGCTTCTGCCCAGGAGCCACCAGTCACCAGCCCCAGCCCTGCCTCCCTGTGCCAGGACACTCCCCAGCACTAGCAAACATGGTGTTGCACCTGCCCAGCCTCCTCCCCTGTGCTGGCCCCTCGGCATCCCTGCCCACACCCAGCACCAGCAGGGGCACAGACAATCTGGGCCCAAGCACCTACGGTGCACATCCTGCTCCCTCTGATCCTCCACGGTGCCAGAGGTCAGAGCTGCTCCTCCAGCTGGGCTTTCTAGACCTTGAAACACACCCCAGCTCCCTGAAAGCCCCAAAAGCAAAGTCCATTTGTTTCACTACACTGAGATTCCCTTCCCCTGTGATGAGGCTGAGCTGCCACTGCGGCACCAGGAGCCACACGTACCTTCTGCGGCTTCCCCAGCTGGTTCTGGGCTCTGCAAGAGAGGAGACAGATGGGCAGGTACTGGAGTTGGTCCAGACACCACCAGCATGCTGGTACCCCATGGATGCAGCACCCAGCCGAGGGGAAACATGGCCAGCTGGCACTGCCCTGTGGCTTGCAGTCAGGTTAAGCCTTATCCAGGCAAGCCCTTGGACACAGCCAGGGACTTCCAGGCTCTAAGTAAGGAGCAGAGATGCTGGGAGATGGTGATACCAGGAGGTGGCACTGGGCAGAGAGCCCTGATTACACTCCAGTCATACCAGAGCCCCATGTTTGAGGGACCCACAATTCCTACCTGCTCAAGGTGAGGCAGAGCCTGTCCCCACAGGCACGGATCCTGTTCTGGGCCTCGATGTGTGTCATGGCACTGGTGCTCTCCCCGTCGATGTACAGCACCCAGTCGCCCACTCCCACGCCGGCCTGGGCTGCCTTCCCACCCAGAGTCAGCTGCAGGACAGACAGAGTTAGGGACAGCTGGAACAGCCAAGCAGTGACGTGGGAGCAGAGGAACATCCTCGTGAGGGCAGGGGCCTTCCAAGACCCAGGATCCCCAGCCCAGCACAGGACCCCACACTGACATGACCCAGGGGAAAGCGGGGATCCCCAGATTACTCCCTATTTCCCAGTGAATGAGCCCAGAGCAGCCTCTTCCCCTTGGCAGCAGCAGAAGGCAAAGCACTTCTCCAGGGCACTGCCCAGCCCTTTCCCTTTGGCATGCTTGGGGACCCTGCCAGCACCCCAGGGCCTCATTGCTGTGACACCAAACACAGAGGCAGTGCTGCCTCAGCCTCAAAGCCCAGCCTCACCCTGGAGTCATCCCTGTAGTCCCGGGGCAGGAAGAGAGCACAGTGAGTCAGGGCAGCCCACATCTCACTGCAAACCACAGGCATGTCCAGCCCTTCGCCTGGGGCGGGGAAGGACAGGGGAGGCACCCCTTGGGCACTCCCCCCAGCCGCCTGCGCTCCCGGCCCGTTCCCACCAGGCACAGACATTACCTCATTCCCACAGAGGAGCAGGAGCCCTGCCGGGGCAGGGAGACACCCGCCCCCAGCCGTGTGGCCCCGCTGGGACAGCCGGGAGCACAGCCACAAGTCTCCGTTCCCGGCCACGGTGCCAGGGATGCGCCTTGGCCCCGCTATGGCTCCATGGCACGGCTGAACGTCAAACCCGTGCTGGGAAGAGGAGGCTGCCCTGCCCTCCCCTCCCACCAGGGATGCACAGCCAGAGGCGAGCAGGGCCCGGAGCACTGCACACAACTCCCAGGCACTGACAGACAGACAGACAGACGTGGGCAGGCTGCAGCCATTCCTGCTCCTCCAGCATGGAAGAACTCGAGGCGCTTGGACCCAGACCAAGTATTTCCTCAAGTCCTGTTAGACATGAACATAAAAGGAGCGAGCCAGATTCCCAGCACTGTCAGAGGGCTGAAAAATCCCTGCCACAGAGTCCTGGCCCCTCCTTGCAGAACCCGGCTCGCCCCAGAGCCACACATCCCTTCTCTAGGCCAACACCAGCCCTCCATGCAAGGGCTCCAAACACCACACATGGACTGGATGTGGCCCAGTTCCACCTGCATCCCACTGCTATTCCCAGCAGGACATGGGTATCCCCACATTGCCCTCCCATTCCTCCAGCCTGGCACAGGAGGGTGCCCTGAGCAGCAGTGATGCCCCCAGCCCCTGGCCACGCTGCTGCAAGCCCCAGCTTGCTGCCCTGGAGGGCTGGGGAAGGCACGGGGCAGCTGCGTGGGTTTGGAGGCAGCAGCAGGAGTTGGGAGAGGTTTTCACACGACTGCCCAGGAAGGGGAGAGCACGTCAGGCTGCGTCATGAAGCCTCACCCAGCCTGGTCAGCACTTCCCGTCCCCCTCCATGCCAACGTGCAGGAAACCCTCCTGACAGCTGCCCTCCTACTTCCCACCCAGACCAGCTAACCAGGGCTTCCTTCCTCACCTCTCCACCCCGTCTTTTGTTCTCTGCACCTCCATCACCACATCCAGAGAGGTGCTCACCTACTGCCCCGTCCAGAGGCCTCCAGGTCAGAGCCTCTCTCAGTGCATCCCTCAGTGCCTTCCCACCAGTAGCACCCAATGTCTCTCCTCTTTCCCAGCTGGCAGATGCCAGGATGTGCCATGCAGCATCCAGCTATCCAGACTGCAGTCCTTATCCCAGCTCCAGCACAGGGACCATGGTTTACAGCCTGCCTAGCCAGGGGGCCAGCACCCTAGCAGAGCCCCGTACCACAGGAGGTACATGCCAGAGGGCCATGAGCTGAAACAGCCTCACTGCTCACCCAGGAGTGCCACAGGGATGGACACAGCTGAAAGTCAAGCCAATGGACACACCAGCCTTGCCCTGTGCTGCCCACCCCTGCAGACCTGCAGATCAGGGCCCCACTGCAGCCACAAAACTGGGGCAGGATGCTTCCCTCCAGCCTGCTGCGACAGGTCGAGCTCACGGGAAGCAGTGGCCAGGGACAGCAGCATGCTCTGGGCAATCTGGGTCTGGAGATGCCTCTGGAGTGCAGAGCAGCACAGGCTCACACCTTCCCATCAGAGCACACCGCCCTGCCATGCAGCCCAGCCTCACCAGAGAGCCCCCAAAGCTGGCTGCATCCCCTGGGAATGTCCCTCCTGCTCCTGCCCTGTCTAGGACACGGCAGCACTGCCCAAGCCTCACCAAGCACTGCTTCACGAGGCCCCTGCCCCAGGCTCTGGGAGGCTCCTCCATCCAACCAGACCCTTTGTTAAGAACTGGCTCGCAGCCAAGAGAAACATTTTTTAGAGAATAAACTCGCTGAATCTGTCTCTGCGTGCTCAGCAGAGATCAGCAGGCCCCAGGGCAGCGACACAGGCGACTCCAGCCTCACGCAGTGCCCTCAGGGCCCGTGCTCCACGCTGGGATGCTGTGGAGATCTGTGCCCTCTGGGGCAGGTGTGCAGTGCCCGGCTCGTGCCAGGGGCAGGTCCCCACGCAGCACTCGATGCCACAAGCAAAGCTGTCCTTGGAGAAGCAGCCTGCGTGCCAGCTGCCCCAGCGCCAGCGGCACAGGCGATGCAGTCACATTCCAAGGCTTATAAGGCAATTGCGTGGCCAAAGCTGTGGCCAGCACCCGCCCAGGGACGGGGACCTGCACACAGCCAGGGTCAAACCCGGGAATATTGCAGCGGGAGAGGCTCAAACCAGCGGCCATGGGCACAACCAGCTGTGGCACAATGGCTCTCACTGGAGAAATCGGAGAGTTTTGTGGAGGGAGTCACATCCCTGTGCAGGCAGCAGTGCAGCTTCCTCCTCTCCATGCCCATTTCAGGAGTGACCCCAGGCACAGAGCTGGGAGCCATGCTGTGGAAAGGAGGGCAGAAGGGCACTGGCTCAGTGCTGGGATGCCAAGCCCACTGCTGGGGTGCAGACCAGGAAGCCAGTCCCACATCTCAGAGAGCAGATCCCCTCCTGCTGTGGTGAGAACGCTCCAGAAGGGGCCTCCCCTGCCCCCCTCTGCTGAGGCTGTGCAGAATTTCACGTTCCTGCCTGCAGCTCTCTGCCCGGAACACCCCCGTGCTGGGCTGCAGCTGATAAGGGACCAAGGAGGCTACGTGGAGCCAGGCAGGGCAGGATGCAGCATTCCGGGGGCCCCAGCTCATCCACATCCCCCGTATGGCTCTGCCTCAGCCACTGCGGCCTCCCTCCCACAGAGGCAGGAGGAAGGATGGGTGTCACCAGCCTTGGTTTCTCTTACCCTGGAGATGGAGAGAGGCATGCTGAAATCCTTCCCTCCCTGCAGCCTGAAGCCCCAGGGTGCCGGCCCATTCAGCATCACCTTGTAGGACTCCATGTCGCCCATCTCTGCAAGGGAAAAGGGTGTGATCCCAGTGTTAGGGTATGTGGAAACAATGCAGGGAGAGCAGGCGAGGAGAGGGCTCGGCGCCTGGCTGGGTAGGACAGGAGGCAGGTCACGTTTCCAGCTGTAACTCCACCCTGACCATCCTACACTGTGGTTAGAGACGCACCCCAAATCCATCAGCATCTCCTCCAGCAACGTCAGCACTGAGGGGCCCAGGCTAACACTGACTAGTGCCAGGGAGCCAGGCACAGCCCTGCTGCCACCCACAGTGGAGTGTCTGTGGGCTCTACTCTCTTCCCAAACCTAGGATGTACTCTCCTTTCCAGCACCCCAGGAACTTCTGTGAGCTGCTGGGAGCCAAGGCTGCTCAAACCACAGAGAAGCAACAGCAGGTACAGAGCGACAGGAACCAGAAGCATTTTTGCCGGATGAATTAGCAGCAGCACAGGAGCTGCGTGATGCCACCCGAGGCGCCTGGCAGAGCAGCCGGGCTGGCGCTCCGGCAGCCGGCCGAGCAGATGCTCCCTGGGAGCGAGCCCGTCTCCGGGGCTTCGGCAGGAGGGAATCCCGGCACTCCCCTGCCTGACAGCTGTCAGCCGGCCAAGGCTCCGGACAGACGGGCCAGCACCAGCCTCTCGTCACCTTTTACCTGGAAGAAGCCGCCAGAACCCCTACGAACGGCCCCAGGACCTTCCTCCCCAGGGCGGACAGGGCCGGCCGCGGGGCTCCCCACGCCTCGCACGGGCCGGCTGCAGGGCCGGGGGCCAGCGTGCCCCCGCTCTCCCCGGGCCGGGCCGGTCTATATAAGGCGTGTAAGACGACACCAGCCCGCTCCCCGCTCGGGAGGGCCGGGGGAAGAGCTGCGTGTCAGGCATTCCCGGCGTCCGGGAGCCGCGCAAGCCCCGGCGAGGCGCCGGGACGGGGCGGCCCGGAGCGGGCGGATACCCCCACCCCTCCCCGGCGGGACGGGGCCCGGCTGCACCGGGGGTCCCCAGCGTGCACAGGCTGGGCAGCTGTGATTATTGCTGGGAAGCCCCAGTCCGCGGAGGGCCTCGGGACCCCTCCCCATCCCACACCGCTGCCCCCCTCCAGGGGTCGGGGACGCCGGCTCTGCCCTGCATGGGCCCGACCCTGACCACCCACCTTCCCCTTAAGCCAGGCCACAGGCCTCAGCCCTCCCACCCCTCACGCCCCCATCCCCCCCGGCAGAGGACGGAGCCCCCCGCCACAGCCCGGCTCCCCGGACTCACCCGCGGCCAGCGGGGCCCGGCCAAGCGGGCGGGAGCGGAGCGGTGCGGGCCGACGCGGGACTCGAACCCGGGCACCGCCCCCGCCCGGCCCGGCCCCACCATATATAGGATCGGGAGGGGGCGGAGCCAACGGGCGTTTTAGCCAATCACCGCTGGCGCCTCTGCCTGCCGGGGCGGGCACGGCGGCGCCCTCTAGCGGCGAGGCTCAAGCTGCCCCGCCCGCCCCGCTCACTCCTCGCAGCAGCGGCGGAGCCGAGTCCGAGTCCGGGAAGGGCCTTTATTGACCGAACGGCACCGACCGGTATCGGCCACATCAAGCCCAGTCCCGCGCTCCGGGGCTCTCCCGGCTCAGCAGCCGCACCAGCTTGGCCCGAAGGGTGCTGTGAGGCTTGTGCCCGGAGCGCCCTGACAGCGCCTCCTGCCCTCCGCGCCCCCAGCCCGCGGCGCGGGGGGTCTGTGCCATGGCGGCCCGGTTGTCATAGACGGGCCCCCCCTCACTGCTGTGGCCTTCAGGGGCCTGTCGGCGCCCCAGCTCCCACTGCCCTTCCTCCTCCTCTTCCTGGGCCCCGGCTGGATGTGGTTCTGCAGTGAAGATGTTCTCGTAGAGATGCTCAGGGAGCGGCTTCCCCACGGCCCAGGGCTCCCCAGGGCCTGGCTGCCCTGACACAAAGAGAGGCTGCTGGCCCCGGGCGATGGAGGCATAGACGATGGGGCATGAGGCCTCTGGCTCTGGTGGGGTGAAGCGGAGGAGGTTGGCAGGGGGGTGGGAGGCAGGCTGTGTGCCCTCCAGGGCTGGGCTGGGCTGGGGATCTTCACTCCCAGGCCCCCAGGGCTGGGGCTCAAGAGACACAGAAGAGTGGGCAAAGAGCTGGGGGTCTGAGACACAGAAGAGTCTGGGGTCCAGGGTGTCCTTGCCCTGCTGCTGGCAGGCAATGGCAGCAGCCACAGCCCGGCAGAGCTCAGGGGCCCGTGGGGTGCTGAAGGTGAAGGTGCCCTCGCCAGAGTCACTGCGGCGGCCAGCCTCGAAGGAGAAGACAGCCTGCAGGGTCAGAGGGGAGGGTGAGGGGCTGCCGCCCACCCTGGGCAGGCAACAGCCCCAAGAAGGAGTGGGGGACTCACCTGATCCTGGCCAAACTTTCGAAGGAAAGGGTAGGGCCAGGTGAGCAGGGGCTGGCGGGACTGGGGATCCTTCAGCGTCAGGCTCTGGGGAAGGGCCGAGAGCAGGTAGTGCCCGTGCAGCCCGCAGCGGGTGGCCGCCTCCGTCTGGACCAGCAGCACCAAGAATTCAGTCACTGTGGGAGCCAAACAAGCCAGGGGTCAACAGTGCAGCACTGAGCTGCAGCCCACCCCAGCCCTCCTCACCACCCCTGCACGTACGGTCCTGCCAGGACGAGTAGAGGGAGTTCTCCTCCATGGGGACAGCAGGGCCGGGCTGGGTCCTGGCACTACTTGGCACTGTCTCTTTTGCACCCTGAAACAAATGAATTTGAGTATGACCTGGGACAGGGCAGGGGGGGAAGAACAAATCCCCTGCCTGCCCTGGAGCTTCCCAGCTTACCCAAGCCGGTACCTGGAAGGCCAGCTGGCAGAGCTGGGTGATCCATTCATCGCGCTGCTCGGCCGCCAGCACATAGCTCTTCTCGGTGGTGGTGAGGTAGAAGGCGGCCGTGGCTTTGGGGCAGCTCTCCGTGCCCGCCGGGCCCACGGAGACGCAGTCAGAGAGGCGGATCACCCGGCGGGCACACCGCTGCAGGGACATCTTCTCTGGGATCGTGCCATCATCCCGCACATCAAACTTCTCCATGCGGGCCACGCCGGACGGGCTGGCAGCAAACAGCTGGGCTCGCATCTTCCTCCAGCACCTCTAATGCATGGAGAGGGCAAACACAGGGAAAAAGCGGGTCAGCAAAGAGCTGGCTGCTGCATCTGGCAGCGCTGCCCTCCATACAGGGCACGAGGGGCACAGGGGAGTCCCGGCCTGCACCCACCAGATGCTGTTGGAGGGCACAGAGAACAGGGGCCAGCACAGAGCCCTGAACTGTGGGGCAGGGCAGGCCCAAAGCTGGGCTGAGGGGGGCCTTGCCCCAAGCGGGCTTGGCATGGCTCACTGGGTGAGTCACACTCACTCCCGGCTCCCTGAGCACCAGGTCCTGCTCTTTGTTCCCTGCTGCAAGTGCTGGCCTGCCGACCTGCAGCTGAGCTCTCAAAGCTGTTCTCAGGACAGACCCTGATGCAAATTAAAGCCATTTTGAGCTGCAAAGGCTCCTGCTGGCAGCCTCACATCTGCTGAGCAGCCTGCTTCCTCCCAGGGGAGCCTCTGCAGCACCAGCACCTTCCCAGTCTGTCATGGGATAGCGGGGGCGCGTGCCACCATGTACCTCAAAAGTGCAGCAGAGCCTCCGCCCTGCAGGAACCAGATGCAGCCAAGCACCCAAAATACCCACCACCCCCAGCCCACCTGCCTCTTCATGGCAGGGCACCAGCTCCTCACACACAGGGCTGCCTGCTGTGCTTCCAGGGCTTGGTTCTCGTTCAGCAGGGAGGTCAGAGTGCGATTGCAGCCCCACACATCCACTGAGACACCCACAGGACACGGCCACCCTGCCACGGTGTGAGCAGTGTGCCAGCAGGACCTACTTTGCCAACACCTGACAGCTCCCTGGAGCTGGCCCGACCCCAGGTACTCTCACCGTGTCACCCATACCCTGTCCCGAGGGCTGTGGCACTCAGTGACCCCTCCAAGGGCACAAAGGAGCAGCCCAAGCCACGAGGGTGTCGCTGGATGGTGCTGACCCCACAGGGCCGGGCCGATGGGGGACACAGGGACATATCCCACATGTCCCATGTCCCCAGGGCCCCACTCACACACACACACACACGCTGGAGCTGCGTGATATTAACGCATGTTTATTCTACCACTGAGACTCACATGGTGACCAAACAAGAAGAACCCAACACATGGGCGAGCCAGAGTGTGGGTGCCCACACAGATGAGTCCCCTCAGGCCCACGGGAAAGCCCCACTTATGGAGCTGCTGAGCCCAGGGCTCCCCCAAGGGCAGCTCCAGTAGGTCTGGCTCCTTCCCAGGTCGCTGAGGGCCCAGTCCCGGGCCCAGCATCATGACAAATCAGGGCAAACCCTCTACCAACCCCAAATCCACCCTTTACCTTTCCAAATTTGGTGTGCTGAACATAAACGATCCCATCCTTCACTGGTCTCTCCATGGGCCCAGTTCACCCTGGCAGCCAGGCAAGGATAAGGGACTCGGGCTACCCGCAGCGGAGAAAATGTGACTGCTGCAGTCGAAGGAAAGGCATGGGGCAGACTTCCGTCTCACAGAGACTTCCCCTTTTTGGGGTGTGGGATGGGGGGCAGAGGCTGGGCCACAGGAGGTGTCCATGTGCCCGCCCTCCCCCTCACAGCAGGGCAGTGGGGCAGAACGCGGGGGCAGAGCACAGGAAGAACCTCGGGGAGCGCCTGACACGAGCACAGCATGCTCCACCTCACCCTGCCTGCATCCTCCCAGCATGTCTGGGGAGACAGGAACAGCCACCCGAGAATGTGCAAATCCAGGTGAGCAACATGGGCCCAGAGAAACCGGGTGGATTTCTGAGGAGCAACACAAGATCCTGACCTCACCACTGCAGGGGGATGGCAGTGGCAGCAGGCAGCAGACCAGTTGCCCCACCTGGGGCTTTCTCTTGCCCTGAGGCACTGCTACCTGCTTGCCCAACACACTGCTGATGTAACGGGCTGTTTCAGCACAGCTCCATACATTTCCTTCCGGGCCAGGAGCTTCGTCAGGCTGAGCTGGCAACAGTCCCAATGAACAAAATTCTGGAAAAGGGGCCACAGCAGTGCAAGACAGGCCTCTGGGCTGAAAGGAAACCCAGGCCCATCGAGGGGCAGCACACTGTCCAGGCTAGAAGTCCATAGAGCTGTGGGCCAGGTAGTCCTTGCGGCCGATGTTGCTGACTTGCTTGGTCTGCATGGCCTCCAGCTTGGGGCAGTCGGTGATGCGATGGCCCAGGCCGCCACAGAAGGCACAGCCCCGCTCACCTGCAACGGGAGGGATGGGGTCAGGGCCAGGACAGTGCCACACCAGGGCAGCACAGTGCCACAACACCAGGACAGCAGCCCCCACCCCAGAGCAAAGGGGCTACACCAGTGTCTCCCCAGTGCTGTGGCACTGGGAGCTGGAGGGTCCCCTCTGGAGCCCAGGTTTTGCAGCAGCCCCACGAGGGTCTCTATGTCAGCCTGGGGTCTCTCACCATTGATGTCCAGCATGGTCTCATCCCCACAGTGCAGCACCTGGAGCACAGGTGGCACCTTCTGCTTTGCCTCCAGGAGCAGGGCCTTCAGGTCCATCAGCACTGACTCGTCTGGGGGCAGAGACATAGGTCAGGCAAAGCCATCCTGCTTGCTCACAACACCCCCTTGGCACTGCCCAGCTGCCTCCTCCAGCCCTGTGCTGTTCCTCACCACAGGCCTTGTTGATGAAGGTGGTGGCGATGCCGGTGTTGCCTGAACGACCCGTACGCCCGATGCGGTGAACTGTGGAGACAGGGACAGGATCAGCCCCGCTGAGCACAGTGAGACAGACCACCCCTGCCCCAAGACACTGCAGACAGGCACAGAGCCTTGCTGGCCTCCAGGCCCCTCCCACAAGGCCCAGTGCCTACCATAGTTCTCGATCTCCTCTGGCATGTCGTAGTTGATGACGTGCTGGATGGCTGGGAAGTCCAGGCCCTTGGAAGCGACGTCAGTGGCAACCAGGACATCCTTCTTCCCATCCCGGAAGGCCTCAATGGCTTTTGTCCGTTCTTCCTGATCTGCAAAAGCCCAGCAGAGAAGACCAGTGAGGGCAGAGCTCCCAGCCCCACCTACTGCAGCAAACACTGTGGCCTCAGAGTCAAGCATTGCTTCCTCGTGCAGCCTTTCTCCCAGTGAGGGAGCAGAGGGGCCTCTACATCCCTCAGGGACCTGCACTGTGCTTATGCCTGCTTTGTACAAGGTGGAGCTCACTCCTGACACTGTCACAGCCCTTCCTGACACCATCAACAACTGCTGCAGGCTGGCACCTTCCACGGCCACACACATTCCTGGTTGGAGTGGGGTCACACCAGCAGCCCAGGCCTCTCTGGAACCCTCACTGACCTTTCCCTCCATGGATGGCCACAGCTTCCACACCCTTGAGCAGCAGGTACTCGTGGATTGCATCGACATCTGCCTTCTTCTCAGCAAAGATCAGCACCTGCAGCAGCACAGGCATGGTATCAGAGCCCTTTCTGCAGGCTGGCACTGCTGGCACCAGCACAGCCCCCAGGGGAAGCCCATTCCCTCCTGCTGAGCACAGCACACAACACTGCTGATCCCCAGCATGGCTCAGTCATGTGCCCACTCTGCACACTCCTCCCAATTCCCCACGCCCCAGTGTGACCACACTGTCCCCAGCATACTCACAGGTGGAGGGGTCTTCTGCAGGCACTCCAGCAGGTACACCATCTTAGCCTCCTCTTTCACATACTCCACCTCCTAGGAACAAGCAGAGATATGGGTCAGGCAGCAAAGGAACTGCCATTGCTTGGTATCCCTTAGCTGGGAAGGAGGGCCATGAACCCCAGCTCCCTGGCAGAGAAAGGAATTAAATGCCCTCATGAATGTTTCTGGCCTCCCACACAGGCACGGGGGAGCACTCAAACACCTCACCTGCACAACATCCAGGCTGGCAGCACCCGCTCGCCCAACGTTAATGGTGATGGGCTTCACCAGGGCACTCTTGGCAAAGTTCTGGATCTTCTTGGGCATTGTGGCACTGAAGAGGAGGGTTTGCCGCTGGCCCTGCACAGGGAAGAAGCCTTCAGCACCCACCCAACCTGGCATATGCAGGATTGAGCTCCAGGGTGCTCCAATTGTGGCAGTTCAGTACCTTGAAGTAGGAGAAGATGGTACGGATGTCCCCCTCAAAGCCCATATCGATCATCCTGTCAGCCTCATCCAAGGCCAGGTACCGGCAGATGTCCAGGCTCACCATCTTCTTCTGCAGCAGGTCCATCAGGCGCCCGGGGGTTGCCACCATCATGTGCACCCCACTGTGGGGTGAGAAGAGGCCACAGTCAGACCCTTGGCATTCCTGCCCCATGCAGGACACCCCCCTGGCACACCACTTTCACCCCTACGCTCTCCTCAAGCCAGGGCGCCACTCCTTAGCTCCCTGGCAGACAAGAGAGCAGCTCCAGCCCCAAGGACTCCCCCAGAAGGTTCTCACTGTTTGATGGTCTCCATCTGCTCCTTGACAGACATGCCCCCGATGCAGAGGGCGCAGCGCAGCGGGGGCAGCCCATCCTCCTGCAGCAGACGACAGTAGTACTCCAGGATGCCGTG
Source organism: Onychostruthus taczanowskii (assembly GCF_017590055.1). NCBI lineage: Eukaryota > Metazoa > Chordata > Aves > Passeriformes > Passeridae > Onychostruthus > Onychostruthus taczanowskii. The sequence goes on from NW_024498573.1 coordinate 3,389,117, forward strand.
GGTCTGCCGGGCCAGCTCCCGCTGCAGAGACAAAACCAGCTCGTTCCTACACCTCTGTGCAGGCAGAGTTTAGGACTGCCACTGCAAGTGAATCACAGCCTCCTCCTGGCACTCACCGAGGGACAGATGATGAGCCCATAGGGTCCCTCTCGCTTAGAGAATGGCAGCCTCTTCTCCTGCTCCAGGCAGAACATGATCACCGGCAGGGTGAACACTAAGGTCTTCCCAGAACCAGTGAATGCAATGCCAATCATATCCCTTCCTGAGAGTCTGCCAGAGAAACAGGGCCGATGGAGAGGAGGAACATCATGGAACAGCTCAAACCTCCAGGGCTGAGCAAGGTGACAGGGTGCATCTGTCACCAGGGAAGAGCGCCTGGTCCGCACCCCTGAGTGGGAACAACAGCTCTGTGCTCCGGGATGGGGACAGAGACTCACATTGTGGGGATGCCTTGGATCTGTATGGGCGTTGGCTGCTGGATTCCTTTTTTCTTCAAGCCTCTCAGGATAGCTGTCAGAGAACAAGGCACAATGCATGCTCATGACCTGAACTATTTCCTCTCTCTTCCCACTCAGGTCCCAGCAGCAGCTCTTCCACCAGTGACAAACACCCCTCAGGCAAACAGCCAGGAAAAAGGTGGGATCCCTTCCAGGCTCCACTCCTGGCCTACCTGCTGGGAACTTCATCTCCTTGAAGCTCTTGATGGGGGGTGGGATGCCCTCCCCCTCCACCAGGATGTGGTACTTCTTGCGCACGCGGTCGTGCCGTGCCTCCGACATGCCCAGGATGTAGCGAGGAGCTCTCCAGCTGTGAAAGCAGAAACAGGGTGCAGGATGAGGCCAGGGCTCCAGAACCGGCAGCTCCCACGGAGGAATTCAGGGGAATTCCCTGTTAGGCTCCAATAATCTCCCAGATAGAACAGGCAGCCCCAAGGGGTTCCATGGAGTGAGGGCAGGAGCAGATCTGAGCCAGTTCCATGCATTAAACCCTTCCCCAAAATCTCAGTGAAGCGAATCTCAGCTAACAGCTGAGAACAGCCTAGAGATGGTGGATGGAACATACCAAAAACATCTGGACACACCTCAATCATCTCCCTGACACTGTCTCAGAATCACTGAAGTGGGAAAAGACCTCTGAGATCATTGAGTCCAATCTGATCAATCACCACCTTGACAATGCTGCCTCCAAAGGCTCCTCCAGACTCTTTCTCTGGCTTAGTGACCTCCCAGACCTGAAGACAAACCCTCAGGCCTCCTAGTTTAACATAAATGTTCTTCATCAAGCCTTACTGTACACCAAACAACATCCAATGTGACTCAACAGTGTTTGATTTTACAGATAATGACACAAACCCAGTCACTCAGGCAGGAGGCTGCAGAGCTGCACTGCTCCTGCAAGACTCTGTGGCTTTTAGCCCTCTTCAGCCACGATGAAGTGATGTTTTCAGAAGGACAACTTCTGAGCTGTGCTGTGAAACCCACCTGGTTTTGATTGGGTCATCGTAGGTGATGCCCTTGGCCATCTCCTTCACCGACATGAGAGCTGCAGAACAAAGATGATCAGTCAGAGCAAACTCCTCATGCACATCAACCTCACTGACAGCTACCAGGGCAAACAGCCTGGGACATCATGTCTGGAGACAGAAGAGGAGAAGCAGCAGCACAGACAGCCCCTCTGGCACAGGAACACCAAGTGCTGCTGTGCCCAGAGCCCTGTGACAGCCACGTCTCAGCTAAGGCAGGCAGTGCCAGCTGAGGGCACCCACTGTCACCTCCAGCCTCACCCCTGGGTGTGAGCATTCCCAAGGCAGGGAGCAGCTCTCCTGCTGCTCTGGGAGTTCTGGAGACAGATCTGAGAGACAGAGCTCCCACTCACCTCGGCCCTCTGCCACGCTCTCCAGGATCTTCTCTTCCTCCTTCAGCTGCTTCTCCTTGGCCGACTCCTTCCGAGCTGGGGGAGAGCCAAAAAGCAATGAGGGGCTTTGCTGTCCCCTGAAAGCCACCCAGTGCGGCTAGCAGCTCCTCCCTCACCTTCCGCCTTCTCTTTGAGGTGCTGGTGCTGGTCCAGCAGGCTGATGTTGGACTGCGGTCCCAGCGGGATGTCATCCTCGTCCCCGCGCTGCTCGCTCCTGCTGTCCCGCTGCTCCTCCTCGGACACCACCTTCCGCCGCATCTGCAGCAGCTTCTGCAGCTGCAAGGACGCGAATGGAGGCGGAGTGAGCGGCCTGGCGGCGGGAGGGCCGCTCGGAGCTCTCCCCGGGCAGCCCCGTTCCCCCATTACCATCTGCTGCTTGCGCTGCTTGACGGGCACGTAGGGCACGTAGTCGTCATCATCCTCTCCGGACAGGTCGGACGTGTCCGCCGGCTCCTCGCGCTGCCTCTGCGGGGAGACACGCCGTGAGGGGAGCCCGGGGCGGCACCGGGAGCGCGGAGCGGGGGGTACCGGGGGCCGGGCCCGCTCCCACCTTCCGCTCCGCCGCGGCCTCCATGGCTCCTTCCCGGAAGTGGTACAGGAAGTTACGTCACCCCACCCAGCGCCATCGCCTAGCAACGCGCAGGGGGCGCCACTGGGCGGGAGCTGCGACTCCGCACGACGGGTCCCAGCGGCGGCCAAACTTGCGCAGAATGCGTTCTACACCTCCTCTCTCCCGCCCCCTCACTTTCCCCGGCGCGGCAGAAAGCAGCAGACACCGGGGTTTAAATAAAATAAAAAATTAAAAAGTTCTTTATTGGGTCCAGCACGGTCCTTCCCCGCGGCACGGGGAGCCGTGTGCCCGCGGAGAGGGGGACGGGACGGCCGGGATCACCCCGCGGGGAGGGGCAGGAGGATGGAGGGAGCCCCGGGGGTCCCCGCGGGGCAGGAGAGCACCGGGGCCCCCCGCGAAGGAGGGGACCCCACCAAGGTGAGGCGGGGGGCACAGTGAGGAGAGGCGAGCGGCCGTGGGTGGGTGGGGGTGGCCCCTCCGCACCTCACTGGGCTGCACTGGAAGTGGTTTTCTTCAGGGTGAAGTTGGTCCAGTTCACGGCCACCTTCTGCCGCGTCTGCTTGGCCGAGTCTAGGCAGAACCTGGCACGGAGAGCACAGCCCCAGTCAGCCCCCAGCCCCAGTCAGCCCCCAGCCCCTCTGTGACCCCAGACCCAGTCAGCCCCCAGCCCGTCGGGACCCCCAGCCCCGCTGTGACCCCAGCCCCAGTCAGCCCCCAGCCCATTGGGACCCCCAGCCCCTCTGTGACCCCAGTCCCAGTCTGCTCCCAGCCCCTTCACGCCTCCAGCCCTGCTGGCGGAGCTCAGCCCTGCACGGTTCTCCCCTCACCTTTTGAAATACTCCACTTCTCTGTCAGTCTCGTCCATCTCTGCCCCATCCAGGTCCTTGGGCAGGAACACATCATCTGGGAAAGCAGAGCAGAGGGTCAGCGCTGCAGGGCAGGAAGGGGCTGCCAGCTGGGCAAGGGGCCACAGAGAGGATGGTGGCGCACAGCGGTGCCCCCAGCACTCACCGATCGAGGTATTGGATTTCTCCACTTTGTTTCGGCTCTTCCTGCTCTTGCCCTTGGGCTGGGGGGAACCCCCCAGGGCAAGGTGGGTGGCCAGGGTGGGTGGCTGCTGCGGCGCCAGCTCCGGCAGCTCCGCTTTGCCCTCTCCCCTCCGGCCTTTCCACTCGCTGCTTCTCTCTTTCTCCACCCTGGCAGCGCTGCTGGAGGCCCAAGGCTGCCCCTTGCCGCTCTCCCCGGGCTCGGCACAGCCGCTGGCCCGCTGTGGCTCCGGGGCACTGCCCTTGGAAGGGTGCTTGGTTCCCAGCACCTGCCCCTTCACACCAGGGCTCTCCAGCCGGGCCTGGCCGCTGGGCACAGCCGCGCTGCCCTCCCCTTTCTTTGCCTGCCCGTTCTGCCGCTTGTTCTTCCTCTGCCGGCTCCCGGCGGGCAGCGGCTCCGGCGGCTCCGGCCCCTTGGGCTGTGGCCCCTCCCTGGGCTCCAGGCTCAGCCCGTGGCCGTCCGCAGCGCACTCGGCAGCCTTGGACTGCACCCAGATCATGCGGGACAGGCTGGGCACGGCGCTCAGCCGTTTCACCACGCCGTTCTCGGCCGCCGGGGCCGGCGGGGGCTCCCCGGGCCCCTCGCCCCACCGGGGGCCCAGTTCACCCCGCAGCAGCGTGTGGCTCTTGGCAGGGCCCAGGCTGAGCGGGGCCAGCGCCAGGTCTATGTCCTGCAGGTCAGAAGAGCCGTTGAGGTTGGAGAGCAGGTTCTTCTGCTCCAGGACAGCTGCCTTCTTGGGGAAGTCATTGACATCCAGGTTGAGGTCATAGACGCTGAAACTGGCCCGGATGGAGTCCTTGATGGTGTTCTTGATCTCCTGCAGCCTGCTGCTGAGGAAGCTGTTCACCCGCTCCAGCTCCAGCTCTGGCCACTCCAGCAGCTTCTCCTCGGCCGGCTCCCTGGCCTGGCTGGCTGCAGGGGCACGCTCGGCCCGTTTCTGGGCCTCTGCCTCCAGCTGGGCTTTCTCCTTCTCCTGCAACACAGGAGCCATGAGGATCATTTGGGCTGGGCCACAGAACCGTGGGTGCAGGACACAGAGCTTCGCTCCAGCTTTGTCTGACAGCAAACTCATGGGTAGATGCTCAGCACAGCTATGTCACATCTTCCACAGCCCCAAAACTGTCACATTTCCCCCGTGGGCACTGCAACAGCTGGACACTGCACACCAGACACTGCTCTGGGCACCAGGCACCAGAAAGAGCCATCATGGCACCACCTCTACCAGAGATGCAAGGTGTCAGAATGTGGCATGGATCAGACAGGACAGTGCAGCCCAAAGCACCCAGGAGGGCTGGGCAACCCTCTGCAGGAACAGAGGCAGGGGAAGTCCTACACGGGGACAGGCACTGCTGCCACCTTGGTTGAGAGCGACACAGAATTCAAGAACCCAAATGGATGCAAGGGAGGGAAGGAAAAATCCTACCAGCAGCACATCAGCCCTCCTCCTGCAGCCCCAGCCTCACCTTCTTCTTCTGCTTGTGCCGTGCCCGCTTGGCTGCCTTGGCACTGTTCAAGGGCTTGGGCTCTGTGCTGTTGATGTAGTCCAGCAGCTCATCCACATTGCGGTGGTCCACAGCGGGCTCCCCTGAGCTGCTGTTGTGCCCTAGTTTCTGTGGCAGCTCCTCTTTTCTCTTGGTGAGGCGAGAACGCAACTTCTCTCGGATCTCAGCGTAGTTGCGGCTCGTGGGAGCGGCCGGGGGCTGTGGAAGGCAAGTGCTGTCAGCCAGGCACCAGCCAGCGTGAGGGGCAGGCAGCCCCCCGTGACCTTCCAGCCACTCCCTTCCCTGCGGTCTCAGGGACAAGTCAGCACAGCCCTACTCAGCTCTTCCACCGTGAAGCCACAGGGCTTGGCCGGCTGCTCCGAGCCCTGGGGCTGGGCAGGCGGCTGCGAGTCGGGAGCAAGGGACCAGCAGGCTGATGAAGCAAGGCAAAAAGGAAGTGGGGGATGTACATGCCTGCAGGAAACAGCTGTGGCCAGACCTGCCCACCTCCCGCTCTGGGCACAGGGACCGAGTGATGTCCCCCAACCAAAGCAAGGACCAGGGGTGGCTGCAAACCAGCCCCTCACTCACCGCATTGTGGCCGAAGAACTCACAGTAGCAGCAGTCACAGAACTTCCCATCTTTCTGGTTGGTGGAGGAGGAGGTGCAGGAACTGCGCTCTGAGCTGCTGTCCTCATCCTCCCCGAGTCCCTCGTCTGCCTCGCAGGGCTGTGGTGGGTGGCAGCTGGTACCGTTTGGGAACTTGTGCCCTTTACAAGAGGGGTCCCTGAGGAGAAGGGGAGAAGGGGGACAGGTGAGCAGGTGCTAGGGTATCTCAAAAATTGCCCCATGCTATGCATGTAGGAACAGCCCTCCTGGGAAAGTTTGTGCCCAAGCAGAAGGAATTGCAGGACAAACCCCCTCCCCTGCATTCTCCTCTTCTGGGAAGATGCCCCAGGAGCCCACAGGAGCAGCAGCAATCTGTCACTCCCAGCCCTCAGGGCCTCTGGCGAGCAGGAGGCTGGTGCAGCAGAGCCCCAATGAGCCAGGGCTGAGAGCAGGGCAGGGCACAGTACTCACTGGGGGTAGCAGGTAGCACAGGTGAGGAACAGTGGGACTGTGCAGCTGCCAGACATCCCCATGTGAGGCAGGCCCAGCTCACAAGGGCACAGGCTACCCAGCTCAGAGACAGGGAGGCCAAGGGCACAGCCCACAGCATCATTTCTCAAGATCCAGCTCAGAACCCGACTGGCTCTCCACAGAGAGAGCTAACTAGCAGAGAGGAAGCAACGTGCTCTCTTCCAGGGCACAGGCAGCCCAAAGAGGGCCAGAGGAACAGGTGAGCAGAACAAGTCCACAGGCTTCATCTTCTCGAGAACCTTTGCTCAGTGCCACAGCTGCCTGACAGGTCTCAATGACATAGGTCCTGTTGGCCAACTGTAGGTTGATCAGGGTGTTCCTTTGGGTCTTTTAGCTGGAGGAGAAGCACAGCCTCTTCTGCACCACAGAACCAAAGGACAACCGCAGGAGGAACATGCGCTGGGAGAGAAAGAGCTTCACCTTCGGTCTGCAGCAGTGGAACTGGCCCACAAGGACAGCAGCTTCATGCACCACCATGCCAGGGCGGTCAGTGCCTCCACAGGGAGAAGTGCATCCATGGTCAGGGATGGGAGAAAAGGCACGCGGCCCCGCAAGGAGGGGCTGGAAGCAGGCAGGGTTCCCCTACTCACCTGTTTGTGCTGGGCAGCTGGTGGGAGGCAGGAGGAGGGATGAGTGAAGTGCTGCAGTGCCCGTTGCAGGGATGAGCACAGCCCGACAGCGGCGGCGGCATCTTCAGCAGTGGCACGTTGGCAGGGGGCAAGTGAGGGCTCTTGCAGGGCCCTGGGCTGTGTGAGGCCGTGCTGGCCGGAGGGGACTCGGACACCGGCTTGGGAGCCGCTGCCTGCGCGCTGGGAGCAGGGAAGAGCGCGGCCTGCGAGGAGCTGCCCAGCGGGATGTGCGGCGGGGAGCTGAAGGGCCCCGCATGGGGAGGTGTCTGCTTGGAGGGGATCAGCGCCGGGGGCTGGGAGGGGAGGCCGGTGGGACTGTTGGGAGGAGCAGTGAGGTCGGAGTGCTGATGATGCTCTGAGGAGTGGAAGGCCTCACCTGCAGAGAGGCAGGAGCAGAGACAGTCAACACACCGGCTGTGCTGCACGGACCAAGGCCACGCTCAGAGCCACCCACCACCTTTGCACAAGCTGTTTCTCCTCCCAGACATCAGAGTGCTTGGGATAGAAGCCATCCCTGCTCACACAGGGCCTTGGGGTCAGTGTGCCTCTCCCACAGGACCCAGCCCTGCCCCATGAGAACAGGGCAAGAGGAAAGGCTCTGGAGCAGCAGGCTGGGAGGCGGTGCCGGGGCTGTCCGGGGCCACGTACCTGGCGGGGTGGCCCTCCGGCACAAGCTTTTGAACTGCTTCGGCAGCGTCTTGCAGAAGTCGAGTGAGGTAGGCAGAGGCGAGCCCGGTGTGGCGCTGCTGGAGGTGGCAGAGGCCGTGTGGCTGTAGGGACAGGCCTTCAGCCCCGGCACCATGGCCGACACCTGGCTGGCGCACTCCGGAGACAGAGCAAGGCTGGGGAGCTTGTCACCTGGAAGGAAAGAGGAGCTGAGGCTGAATCCCTGCACCATCTGCCTTTTTCGAAGAGGCCCAATATGGGTACTGAGATTCAGAGGCCCAGCCTGCCCACCCCTGCCCACAAGGAAACCACCTAAGCCAAGAACTGCTCTGCTCCACCCCACAGCCAGCTTCAGCTCACCTAGTGCAGCTGGGGGAGCCCCAAGGGGGCTGCCCTGCACGGTCCCGTTGGTGTGCTGCGAGTTCCAGAGGCCCGAGAGCTTGTGAGCAGACAAAAACGAGCTGGGGTCCCAGTCCCCTGAGTTCCCGTGGCACGAGGAGGAAGAAGACGAGGAGGAGGAGGAAGAGGAGTGTGAGCCACCCCCACAAGACTGCGACTTGCAGGATGTGTGGGACAACGAGACCTATCAAAGGAAACACAGAATGCTAAGAGGTTGAGGGGACACCTTGGCCCCCAGCACTAAGACTCCCTCCACTGCAGCAGGGGCTCAGCTCATGTGAACCACTTTTATCACTGTCTTGGGAGTGACAAACACCCCCTCCATCCACACCAACACAGCCTGGCTCACAGGGGCTGGGCCACGCCAAGGGCCACACACCTGTGCTGGTGCCACTCACACCAGGGCAGGGTTAAATAAAGCCAGGCAGAAGCCAGCTCCTGTACCCGAGCCCCACGCACAGGCAGGCACTTGCCCTGGCAGCCGCTGCCTCTCTCTGCGTCATGAAGGGAGCAGCCCTGGGGCTGGGGGACGCGGCACAACGCGCAGCAGAGGAAAGCAGTGGCACTGTCAGCCTTGCCCAGCCTGGCAGCTCCAAGCCATGGCAAGCTGCTGGATGAGCCTCCACAGCACCACACAGTGCCCCAACAGGGCCTGTCCCTGCTGAGCCAGAGGCAGCCCTGAGCAGGGAAGTGAAGGCTGGGATGTCTGGGACACTCAGCTCAGAGCGAGGATGGGACCCGCACACCCAGCCAGTGCCACAGGGTGCTCAGCGCCCTGTTCCCACAGCTACAGCCCCGGCTTCCCAACCCCAGCACCGTAACCGCGCACCGCCAGGGCCTGCTCCTGCACCGCCCGCCGCTCTTCCTCCTCCACGCTCTTCCGGCAGCTCTGGCAGATCCACAGTGGCATTTCTCCCAGGAGGTTCTGCACGAGCGTTGGCACGAAGTCTGGTGGCAGCCTCTCGCCCGGGGAAACCAGCCCATTGTGGGACGGCCCTCCCCAGTCCTTGCGCTCGCGGTGACAGAGCAGGCAGCAGGTCTGCACGGACTGGTTGGCAGTGGGCAGCACCTGAGGAAGGACACACAGACTGTGAGTCACCCAGGTGTGATCTGGCGCAGATGTGGGGCAGATGAGGCAGTGAAGGAGACCTCAGGACGCTGCCACCAAACCAAGGAAATTCTTACAGGCTACATGTGGTATTGCACCTTCTCCCACTGGAGCAGAGCAGCCTCAGGCTGACCAGCTGCTGCCAACATGCCATGTGCCAGCTTGGGAGTGTTTGGACTTCTGGGAAGATCACAGCATGCCAAAGAGCCAGCCTTGCCACCAAGCAAGGCTGGGAAGCTGTCAGCAACTCCCACCATCACCTCTGGTACAGTGAGACTGAGAGTACACGCATGGCAAAGCAAGACCCACAGAAATCCCACAGAGATACGAAGGGTGGGTCTGACAGCCTCAGCTCTCCCTCCTTGCCCATCAAAGATGCCCCCGCTGTGTCACCCAAGAGCCCCAAGCCCTCTCTCCCGCCTCTTTGTTCTGCACAGCCAGCGGTGCCGATGCGCCAGGGTGGGGTGCAGCCCCCTGTGCTGCTTCACACTCTCGCTGCACAGGCACAGCCAGGTTGGGGCTTCCCTGCAGGAGCCAGGCTGCATCCCTCGGGCTCGCCGGAGCCCTGACAGCCGTGACGAGCCCGGCGTGGCGCGGGCGAGGGGGCCCCCATTGTCTGCCGGCGCAGCGGGGCCCTGCCACAATGAGCCGTGCATTGAACTGCTGCTGCCAAACAGATGGCGTCTGCAGGCTCAAGGTGAAGCAAAGGTCAGAGGCCAAGGAGAGCAGAGTGGGGGCACAGCCCCCCTGCCCACCCACGGCGAGGGGGGAGCAACCGGGCCACCCCACGTCCCAGCTGACACAGCTACCATGGCGGGTGACACCACGGCTGGTGACACCACGGCTGTCCCCAATCCACCGAGCACATCCACACCCGGTGCCCACCCCCGCCTCCCTGCCCACAAGCCGGAGCAGGTGGCGGCAGCCAGGTGTGTCCAGCAGGGAGAAGCGCGCTGCATGAGGATGCTGGAGCCACCTGCCATCGCCCAGCGGCAGGGCTGAGGCAGGGCTGAGGCAGGGCTGAGGCAGGGCTGGGCCCTCCCGCGGGGCGCTCTGGGAACGCTCCGAGCCCCATCCGCAGGGATGCTCCGAGCCGGGGGTCGGGGCGGGGATGGGGCAGGGCCCGGCGGGGATGGGGTGCAATGGGCAGGGCTCCATCCCCGCCCAGGCTGAACCCCCCTCGGAGCCAGCCCCGTGCCCGCCGCAGCGCTACCCCGGTACCTGCGCGCTGCCTCTGCCCGACTCCCCGCCGCTGCCCGCCGCCGCCGCCACCTCAGGCGGGGCGGGCGGTTCCGGTGGTGGTGGCGGCGGGGGAGGCCCGACGTCGGGACCCGCCATCCTGTCACGACGAGGCCCGGAGCCACCTGCCGCCGCTGCCGTCGCCGTTGCCGCCGTTGCCGCCTTGTTCCGCCGGCGAGTCATGGCGAGCCCGCCGCAGCCAGGACAACAGCCAATATGGCGGCGCGGCCCGTCCGGCCCCTGCCCGCGGGAAGGAGGGAGGGAGGGAGGGGGGAAACGCTCGGGGAGGTGAAGCCGCCGCCGCCATCTTGGCTGAGGGCAGCGCTGCGCTCCCTGGCGGACAGGGGGAGCGGCGGCAGCGCCGCGGGTTCGAATCCGCCCGGCGCCCCGCGGCTCCCGGAGGCGCCGCCGGGGACCCGAGATCGGGGGTGCACGGCGATCCTATCCCCTCCGGCTGGACCATCGGAGTGCAGCTCCTCGGGTTCACACTGAAAGAGAGCAGGATTAGATTAGATATTAGGAAAAAAAGTCTTGCCTGTGAGGGTGGTGAGGCACCCCGGCTGCCCAGAGAAGCTGTGGCTGCCTCATCCCTGGACGTGTTCAAGGCCAGGCTGGATGGGGTTTGGAGCGACCTGGGATGGTGGAAGATGTCCCTGTGCATGGCAGTGGGATGGAACGAGATGATATTTAAGGTCACTTCCAAACTTCTCTATGATTCTGCGATTCCTGGCCTTGCACAGGAGAACCCCAAGAATCTCACCCTGTGTCTGAGAGCATTGTCCAAATATGCTCCTGGAGCTCTGTCAGTCTTGGTGCCATGATCACTTCCCTGGGGAACTTGTTCAGTGCCTGACCACCCTCTGGGCAAAGATCCTTTTCCTAACATCGAACCTAAACTTCCCCTGACACAGCTCTAGCCATTCCCTCAGATCCTGTTACTACCACAGAGAGCAGAAACTGGAGCTGCCCTCGGCTGCCCCTCCTGAGAAAGCTGCAGCCCATAATGAGGTCTCTCCTCAGACTCCTCTTCTCCAGACTGAACAGACCAAGGGACTTCAGCAGCTTTTCATGTGATTTCCCCTCTAGACTCTTTGCAGCCTCCTTTGGACACTCTCTAACAGCTTTATTCTTCTTTTATTGTGGTGCCCAGATCTGCGGGGACCGGTGGGACAAGCAGGGCTGCAGTCTCACTGTGTGCCCAGGGATCCCCATCCAGGGGAAGCAGGACATGGCTGAAAACAGAGCCGGGCTCTGTGGGGTACACAGGGAGCCCCAACAGCGGGGCCAGTCCCACCCTGCACCTGGGCACTGCCATGACTCAGGGACTTTCGGAAGCCGAGGACGTGCCGCTGCCGTGTTTGTTCAACCACCCTCCACGGATTCTTTACCCATGAATCCACGCCATTAGGCTTTCAGCCACCTGAATTATCGGCACCCACATCCTGTGCCCAGCAGTGCCAGCTCTGGAGCAAACACGTCCTTTGGCACAGCCGGGGTGGTTTGCTGTGGCCAACACCCCCGAGCACCCCCTGGCACTTCTTCCTGGCCGCTTGGTTCCTCTTTGTCCCACCGAGGGGCCACTTTACCCCCTTCCCACCGCATTACCCCGCTCCGCACCCCGCACAGTAAAGGTGCCTGCGGGTGCTTCTCCCCATCACTCCGGGAATGCTCGGCGGGCTGTGGGAAGCGCTGGGGTGTCCCTGTCCCCGGATTGCTGGGCTGCGGGGAGAGAGGAACCGGGGGAGGATAGCCGGGGATGCAATTGGGAATTTGAGACGGGAACCAAGACCGGGAAGGAAAGCCGGCGGTGAAACCCATCCCGCCCCACGGCAGACGCACCCTCACCCTTCCCATCACAGAGAACCGGTCCGTCGAGGAGCGGACGGGTCGTCCCGGTGCTGGGACTGGGCGGACACCGTTCCGGTCCGCCCCCCGGGCGGTGCCCGGTACCGACCCGCCCCGTCGGCGAGCGGCGGGCGCGGGGAGCCGGGCGGCCGCAGAGCTGCGGGACGCGCCATGCTGCCCGCTGCCCTCCGCCGATGGCTCCGCCGACCCAAGGTGAGACCGGGGAGGGTCGAACCGGGCCGCCCTCCCTGCGCCCGGGACCGGCGGAGCCCCCGGACGGCCCCGTCGGGGCGATCCAGGAGCTGCGGCCATCCCGGGAGCAGAGGGGCGGCCGGGGTCCCTCGTGGTGGAGCGGGAGGAGGAAGCGGGGGGACTCCGGAGGACCTTTCCCGGTGTTTACAGCCACGCACGGATCGGTGCCAAAGCTGCCGGGATGCGGCTGAGCTTGTTCATCCTGCTCTGCCCCCGGGGAAACTGAGGCACGGGTGGGTGGGGAGGGCGGCGCTCCTCGGGAGGAGCCAAAGCTGCCGTGGGAGGTCCCACGTACCTGCCCGAACAGGTGTTTGTGGATCCCTGGGGTCCGATCCCTCCGCGCCTGGGGGAGCGGGGGGTTTGGGATCCCGCTGGAGCAGCACATGGAGATGCGGGGTGCCCCCCCAATCACCCCTCTGCCCTTCCCGCAGCGCTCCGACCCACGCCTGCTCTCCCAGTTCTTCTTTGCCGACGAGAGGGTGACACGGGTGGTGGCCGAGATCAACGGGCTGGATGCCGAGCTGGATCCGCAGCAGTACCTGGTGCTCCTCAACCAGCTCCACCTCAGCCAGGTACGGGCCAGCCCGGGTCCCGCTGTGACTCGGTCCCCCCGGAGGCCGCGGGTGACACCCCTGCCGTCCCCAGGCTCACCTGCTGGCCGTCCTGGAGCGGATCATGGAGGAGTGCATCCCCACGCAGCGGCACAGCCGTGACTACCTGGTCAAGTTCCCCGAGGAGCTCTTGGTGGACAATTTGGGGAACCACATGCTGTTTGCTGCCGAGGTGAGCCCGGGGCGATGGACACCCCACCGTGAGCTGACCCTGGGGTAGGCATTGCCTTGGGTGCTGGCTGCTGACAGTCCCTATCCTGGCAGTGTCTCCTGGCTGGGACCTTCCTGGAGATGGAGGAGTCAGACGGGGCACAGCTGCGACCCCAGGCCAGGAATCTGCTGTGCAGCCTGGAGCTGGTCAGGACAGTGCTGCGGGAGCAAAGCCTGAGCCAGCCCAGCTCCTACCCAGAGCCTGTCCGGGCTGTGCTCATCCAATTTGACCGGCTGTTTGCAGAGTTTGAGCTGAGGTAAGGGGCAGGGTTAGGGTGCTGGGGTCGTGGTGGGCTGTGCCAGGACTGTAGGGGTCTCACAGTCTCCCCATCTCTCCAGCTATGTGTCCTCGCTGGTGGCAGTGAAGTCTCCTGATGAGATCTACAGGCAGCAGGAGATCATCGTGCTCTTCTGTGAGACAGTGGAGAGGTGAGTGAGGGGCACTGTGTGTCAGGTGGGGGCTGCAGGGATTCCAGCCCCAAGGATGGGCAGCATCCCACGGCTCAGATCCACTGGAAGGGTGTCTGTGTGTCCCCAGAGCCCTGCACCTGGGCTACCTGACCCAGGAGATGATTGATGGCTACGAACCACTGCTGATGTTCACCATCCCTCGCCTGGCCATTATCAGGTGGGTGCAGCCCCTGGACAAGTGGGTGTGCTCCCTGCCCTGTACCAGCCCCTTCTCCTCATGGGGAGCTGAGGTCCCAGGCAGCCCCTGACATGAGTTGGGCTCTGTTCCCTCACAGTGGTCTCCTCATCTACCCCGAGGGACCCCTCAGCCTGGAGCGGAGCCCTGAGGAGATGTCCCGGGTCTTCAGCCCCTTCTACAACCTCCTGAAGAAGATCAGGTGTGCAGTGGGGGTGATGGCAGGGCTGTGGGGCAGCAGTGGGGCCCTGACATGGGGCTGATGCCAACCCCTCACGGCAGGGACCTCTTGTGGGTGCTGTCAGCAGAGGAGCTCTGCCTGCTGGAGAGGAGCCTGTGCACAGCCGAACAGGAGGATCCCTGCAGTCCAGATGCCCCCCCAGCCTGGGGGCCATCTGTGCCCAGTGTGGACCCCCCTGCTCCCTTCAGTCTTCTGGAGGTCCCTAATGCCACCCAGCCACTCCCCACCTGCCAGACACGACTGGGACCCCCCAGTGCAGTGCATGACCCGGGCACCGACCGGCAGCAGGGGCGTGCGGTGGGCAGGGAACAGGGCCAAGATGGCAAATCCCTGTCCACTGGCACAGGGATATCTCATGCCATCCCTGGCATAGTGGTCACCTCCCCCCTGCGCAGTCCCCAGCCCCTTGGGAGCGGCCCAGGGACGGGGGTCAATGCCACCCCAGGTGCCCGCTGCTCGGAGCTGCGCTCCCGCTACAGCAGCACCAAGGACATGCTGCACACCCTCTTCGTCTGCATCTCGGGTGAGTGACCCCCCAAGCCGACCCCCCCAGCTTCCTGATCCCCCCAGCACCCTGACCCCCCACCCTCCTGGTGCAGGGGTGGCTGATCAGCTCCAGACCAACTTTGCCAGTGACATGAGAAGCATCTTGAAAACGGTCTTCAAGATCGTGTGCTCGCAGGCGGAGCCCTCGGGGGAGCAGAGTTACAGCAGTGAGTAATCCCCAGGGACTGCTCCTCTCTGCCCTGCCCATCGCCCATCCCTGCTGAGACAAGGCCACAGCCCTAGGCTTGGGAAAAACGTGGCCATCGTGCCCGCCCAGCTCCAGCTTGGCTGGACCCAACCCTTGTCCCCGCAGAAGAGAAAGATGGTGACTCCTGTGTGACAGATGCTCCTCGTGTGGCTGACTGCCCACTGTGCTCCAGCCCTGCAGAGGCTGCCAGGCTCCGGAGGGCAGGTGAGGAGCTGCCCAGCGGCCGTGGCTCTGGGGCAGGGTGTGAGCCTGGGGCTGATCCTGCCTCAGGGGGTCCGGCTGTGAGGGGAGCCAGGCTGAGGGCTTTTTACCGATGTGTTTTGCCCAGCAGGTGCCCGCCACCTGCCCGAGTGGGTGCCGGACAGCACATGCAGCCAGTGCTCTGCCTGCCGCTCGCCCTTCACCCTGCTGCGGCGCCGGCACCACTGCCGCAGCTGTGGGAAGGTACGGCGGGGTTGGGACGGGGCACTTGGGGCTCCCCGAGGCACCCGGCTCTGCTCAGCCCCTCTCTGGCCTCTCGGCAGATCTTCTGTGCCCGCTGCTCACCGAATACCGCAGTGCTGCCCTACTACGGCCAGAGCAAACCCGTACGAGTCTGCACCCACTGCTACACCACACACCTGCCGCCCGCGTCCCGCTGTGCCCGGAGCCAGTGAGAGCCCCTCTGCCGGGTCTGCAGCGTGGGAGGCCGCGCAGCGCGGTGTCCAGGGCCGCTCCGGGGCTGCCGGGCAGCACCTCGGCCCCGTGACTCTCCTCAGAGCTCGGTGGGCATGGCGGCAGGACCCCCCCACCCGGCGTTAGGCTTCCCCCGTGCACAGGGGCAGGGCCCCACACGCGGTGCAGCGATGGTGGGCGCAGGACCGCCGCTCCCGGTGCGCCGCGGCCGGCTCCGCCTTGGGCGAGCTGCCTGCCGCTGCCGTGCACCTGCCCCCCGGCTGGAAATGTGCTTCGTGGTGGTTTTTTTTTTTTTTTTCAGGTGAACTTTGGCTGCTGTTGGGCCCGGGGCAGAGTCTCCCCCCGGGGCCTGGCCTGAGAAGGTGCAAACATCAAACATCCCTCACATGACAGCGGGTGCCCCGGGGCCGCCCGTGCCGTGCCGTGCCCGGGAGCTGGGGCCCGGCGCTCCCCCTCCCTCCCTCCCTATCGCCTGCACCCTATGGATTTTAATAAAGAGATAGACCCGTCTGTCTGGGCCGTGTGGCGCTGGCCGCGGCCGGTGTGGGGACACGCGCGGGCCCGGTGGGGCGGGGGCGGCAGCGCGTGCGCGCTCCCACACGGGCGCGCGCGTGGGCGGGCGCGCCTCCCCCGGGGGCGTGGCCTTTTGGGAGGGCGTGGCCTTGAGGCGACAATTGCTTAAACACCGTCAGGGGCGTGGCCTGACGCCGGGAGGGGGGCGTGGCCCGCGCCGTCCCCTCCCGCCGATTCAAATTTGAAGCACGAGCTTTCCCGCCTGAATTTGTTTGCCCGCCGAGGTGACGTCAGCGGCGCGGGGCGCCCCGCAGCCAATGAGTGCGCGGCTCGCGGGTCCCCCCCCCGCCCTCCCGCCATGGAGCCCGCGGCCAGCAGCATCCAGGTGCTGCTCCAGGCGGCCGAGTTCCTGGAGCACCGCCAGCACCGGCACCCGGCCGGCCTGGCCGAGGCCGAGCACGGCTACGCCGCTCTCTGCCCTGCGCCGTCGCGCCGCGCCGTGGGCAGCGTCAGGTGAGCGGCGGGCGAGTGGATGGGTGGGTGGACGGCGGCGGCGGTGCTGATCCCCCGGGTCTTTTCCGCAGGTCGGTGCACAACGCGCTGGAGAAGCACAGGTACGGGGGCGTGCGGGGAGAGCGGCGGGGCAGGGGGTGGTTGGGCCCGTGCCTCTCCGTGGCTGAGCCCCGTGTCGTTCCCCGCCCGCCCGGCCGCAGGAGAGCCCAGCTGCGGTGCTGCCTGGAGCGGCTGAAGCAGCAGGTACCGGTGGGTGTGGGACCGTCCCGTTCCACCACGCTGAGCCTCCTGCACCGCGCCCGGCTTCACATCCAGGTGAGGGGGGTGGTGGCACCGGCGTCGCTCGCTCCCTGTGTGGGAACAGGGCCGCCCAGCTCGGCCCCCGCTCACGGCTCACCGGGCCCCCACAGAGGCTGGAGGAGCAGGAACTGAGGGCACGAAGGGCCAAGGACCGGCTGCGGGACCGGCAGCGGAGCCTGCAGCAGCGGCTGGAATCGCTGCTCCTGCCCACCGATGGGGAACGGGCACGGGCTGACAGCCTGGACTCATCCCAGATCTCAGAGCCCTCTGAGGAAGGTAAGAAAGGGGAAAGAGAGAGGGAGGCTGGGCAGGGAGACAAAGCAGCCAAGGGCCTGACCCGGCCTTCCCCGTGCCCAGAGGATGCCGAGGTAGAGGTGGATGGTGTGGTGTTCAGCGGGGACCTGCTGCCCAGCTTCGGCACCGGGAGGGAGCACAGCTACTCCAGCCCCCACAGCCCCGCATCCTGACGGTGCCCGCTGCCCTCCCTGCCTGCCTCCTTCCTGCTGGAAACCCAGCCCCACCAGCCTCATCACAGCTGCCAGGCTAAGGGGCCGCAGATGGGGGCAAGAGTCTGGCCTTACCCCCCCACAGCTGGGTGGCACTGGCTGTGGCACTGGGTGCATGGGGCTGGCACTGCGCTGTGGCACCTGCTGGGCACCACGAGGCACTGGAAGAGGTGCTGGAAGAAGGCCCAGCTGTCACTGAGGACACTCCCCTGCCTCCCCCTGTGCACCCACGGGCAGTCTGGGGGCTGCCTGGTGTGGGAACGGGGCAGTGCTGCCCACTGCAGACACCACTACAGAAAGGCTCTCCTGCCCCTGGAGGGCCAGGAAGGGGAAATGAGTGCATTAAGCAACCTGCCTTCGTGCTCCTGCAGCCACCCCGCTCTCTTGTACAGACCCAACATTTTTATAGTAAAGGCACTTGGTAAAACCCTGGCCTGTGTCTTCCCTGCAGAGGGCTGAACCCCCAGAGTGCAGAGCAGCGCTGGGCTCTGCTCCAGCCAGGCCAGCCTCAGCCAAATCAGAGGTGGGAGTAGATTCTTTAATGATAATTACATCTCAGAAAGGGTCAAGCAGCAGCTGATTGTCAGACTTATACAGTTTCATTTAAAAATATAAAATCTAAGGAGTCTCCTATCTGTCCTGGTGCAGCTGGCCCCTCACACGTACTGCTTCTTCTTGGTGGCTGCCTTGCTCGCCAGGTCCTTGGCTTTCTCCGTAGCAGCCAGAGCTGTTTCCTTGGCTTTCTCAGTTGCTTCCTTGGCTGTCTCCACCAGTGTTTTGGATGGAGCTTCTCCTACAACATGGAAGCTGTTAACCCCACAGGCGTGCCGGCTGGACCGGCCCTGACACTGAGGCACTTCCCCACGCAGGGAGGAAGATGAGCCCGGCCTTCCTGACCCCAGCACGTCCCGGGGGGAACCACAGGCACGTGACTGTGGCCATGTTCCACCCCCTCCTGCACTCCACCCTTGCCCTGCCCTGCAATCACTGCTGGCCTGATCCACTCAGGAAGAGCAGGCTGTGCCAAGATGCAGGGCAAAGGCAAGGGGTGAGGATTTCACAGTCAGATTAGTTCAAGCAACAACCTGCCCATGGACTGGAGTGTTCCCAGTGCGACCTCTAACTCCAAGAGACCCATCCCGGTCAGCCCCAGCCTGCCCTTGGTGCCCACCTTGCATTTTTGCTAGCACATATTCAAATCCCTTAGTGCTCTTGGTCACGTTGCTTTTGAACCTGGCCAGACCAAACTCCTGCAAGAGAAAAGTCAGTGAAGGTGTGAGCTCTGTCACACACAACCCCTAGGGCTTTGTCCCAGCTTGAAAAATCACAGTGACTTCCACAGTGATGGTTCTGGGTGCTGAGGATGGGGGGGGAACAATGGGAAAGGGTGTAAAACCAGCACAAGGAAAGGGTATAGCAGGGGCAAACAGCAGCTTTACTGCCTGAAAAATCACAGTGACCTTCACAGTGATGGGTCTGGGTGCCTCAAGAGCTCGCGAGGATGAGGGGGAACAATGGGAAAGGGTGTAAAACCAGCACAAGGAAAGGGTAGAGCAGGGGCGTGCAGCAGCTTTACTGCTCGAGCTCACCTGGATGGCCCGCGAGACGCCAAATAGGCTGGAGGATACCCAGGCTTCCCGCTTGACCTCGGTCCAGTTGCTGTTCTCGGGGTTCACCCGGTACTCGCAGCGCTCCTCCACCACCTGCAGGAGGCACAGCCCGGCCGTGGGCACCGCGGGGTCCCCTCCACGCCCCCCCCAGCCCAGCCCAGCCCAGCACCCACCATGAGACGAGCGTGGTTGATGTTCCAGGTGAATGTGGTCATGGTTCGGTTCTTGGGGTCCACGATAGAGTCCTCCAGGATGTAGACGGAGTGGGCGACATTGGCTGGGAAGAAGCGCTCTGCCCAGCGCGGCATCCGGTTGGTCTTGGTCAGGAGCCGCCGAGAGAGCAGCTTGTGGTCCGGCGTCACCTCCCGGTGCACGATGTCTTCGGTCAGGACATGTTTGCTAAAATGGGGAAGAAAACATCACGCCCTGCTCCTCGCCAGCTCTCCCGCGGGGCTGGCAATCGCCAGGAGCTGAGCGATTAAAGCAGGGAGGAACCAACTGCGCGCCGGGACACCCATCCCCGCCGGCTGGAGCCCGCGGGACCCCGGGGGACAGGGCTGGGCCGGGCACCGAGCCCAGCAGGGACCGGGGGGCGGGGAGGGCCCCGGCGCACCTGTAGGGGTTGGGGTAGCGCTGCCAGAAGGCGGCGAACACCTGGTCCCAGGGCCCCTTGAGGACGCCCAGGCTGGCGCAGTATTTCCCCATGGCCCCGGCCGGTGCGGCCCCGCCCCGCGGCGGCGGCGGCGCGAGGATGAGCGGGAGGCGGGTGGACGCCAAGGTGGTGCTGCTGGGGCAGGAGGGGGTGGGCAAGAGCAGCCTCGTGGAGCGCTGCGCCCACGGCCGCTTCCGCGCCGGGCCCTACCAGAACGTGAGTGACACACCGGCGCCCCCCGCGTCTCCCGAGCCTCCCCGGGATGAGCCCCTCGCGCGGCGCCCCCGCATCCTGCCCGTTTCCGCGCCGTGGCCCCGGGATGCTGCCACCCGCGTCTCTGGACGGCGGCCCCTCGCGTTGTCCCCCCGTGTCCCGGTGGGACCCGCCACGTCCCTCCCGCCCCCGCGGGTCGGTCCCTTCGTTTCCTCACCTCTCTCCGCACGCCCCGGGGTGAATTCCCGCGTGTCCCTGCGCCGGTTTCCGCCGTGTTCCCAGGCCGGGTGCCCCCGCATCCCCGGGCCGGTTCCCACCGCTCCTCCTGCTTCGCTTGCAGACGATCGGAGCCGCTTTTGTGGCCAAGGTGATGACCGTGGGCGACCAGACGGTGACCCTGGGCATCTGGGTGAGTGCAGCGGCGAGGGCTGTGCCAGCGCCCCGCTGACAGTCCTGGCCACCCCTGGTGAGGGAGCCCTGGGACCCTCCGAGCGCTGTGACCTGCCTGTCGCCCCCAGGACACGGCGGGCTCGGAGCGCTATGAGGCCATGAGCCGCATCTACTACCGGGGAGCCCGGGCTGCCGTCGTCTGCTACGGTAAGGGCATGGAGAACGGGAAGGGGAAGGAGCTGGGGAAGCTGTGCCTGTGGCTGCAAAGGGCCCGGGCCGGGGTGGTGACACCGGTGGGTCGGGCACTGAGGAGCAGCGTCAGCAGACCCCGATTCCTCTCCCCAGATCTCACCGACAGTGGCAGTTTCCAGCGAGCCAAGTTCTGGGTGAACGAGCTGCAGAACTGTGAGGAGGTGCGGGGGTCTGGGGGCTCTGAAGCCTCCCCAGAGGACAAGGGGGCTGCTGGTGGGACGTGGGCACACCCCACCAACCCTTTTCCTGCCGCAGGGCTGCCGGATCTACCTGTGTGGCACCAAGAGCGACCTGCTGGAGGAGGACAGGAGGAAGCGGGGGGTTGACTTCCACGATGTGCAGGACTACGCTGATGGTACGGCCGGTGCTGGCCCTTCCCGGGCTATGAGCACTGAGCGGGTGGGGAGTGAGGCAGGATTGAGCTGCTGTGTCCACAGCAGGAGCTCTGCCCTTGCCGTGGGCCCATAGCAGATCCAATGGCACCAGGGCTCCCTGTATGGTGAGGCACCGGCTCTGCCAGGGACCTCCCTGGGCACAGCGTGTCCTGACAGCGGCAGGCACGTGGCCAGCTGGGCCAAGGGGCCGGGAGCCCTGCCCTGTGTCCCTGCCAGCCTGCTGTCAGCAGCTGTGCCCCAGGGGTGACTCTGGGGGCAGACATGCCCATGGAGCTGTATCTGCTGAACCTGCAGCAAGTGCCAACCTGGGCCCTCATTTCAGAGATCAAAGCAGACCTCTTTGAGACCTCCAGTAAAACGGGACAGAGCGTGGGTGAGTAGCTCCTTGCTGGGGCCGTGTCCTGGCTGAGCAGGGCTGGGGGCTCTGCCTGGCAGGGGGGCACCCACACTTTCCATGCCTCCTCTCCCCCAGATGAGCTGTTCCAAAAGGTGGCCGAGGACTATGTCAACTTCTCCGCCTTCCAGGTGATGACAGGTGAGTAGGCAGGACGTGTCCCTCCCCAGACACCCTTCCCTGTGCCTCTGGGTGCAGAGCACAAGCTCTGGGGGTCTGGCAGTGCTCCCCTTGGGGCTCCTGTGGCTCCGTGCCAGGGATTGTCTCAGAGAGTTTGAGTTCCATCACAGCATCCCCATGCCTGCTCAGGCCAGGCTCAGCACATCCACCCAGCTGGCTCATGGTGGCATTTCAAAGCCAGGAGCCTTGCTGGGCTGCACGACTGGCTCAGCTCTGCACCAGCCCTGCCCAGGCATGCTCAGCCTGGCTGTGCCTCCTGCCCTGGGCTGGGCCGTGCTGTGTGAGCTGTGCCATGGCCCTGAACCTCGCCACTTCTCCACGGGGCACCAAACCCTCCCCAGGGGACCTGCCGGGGCCCACACCTGGGACCAGCAGCTTTGGTGGCGTGGACGTGCCAGCAGCCTGCTGCTCCTGCTCTCTTCCAGAGGACAAGGGTGTCAACCTGGGCCAGAGGAACAGTCCCTATTTCTACAGCTGCTGCCACCACTGAGCCCCTGTGCCAAAAGGGAATTGCTGCTGCTGGACGGGCAGCTGGCGCTCACCGGACTCCTCCGGTTTTTTACCTGCTGTGTTTTAGCTGTTGGGGCCTGTGTGCAGCACAGCTACGGACTGCTCTCCTGGCACACAGAGCGGCACAGGGCTGCCGTGCAGTGCCAGGAATCATGGACTGTCACTCTGGGGACCCCCTCCCTGCCACCTGTGGTGTTTATGGGAGCTGTGGTGGCCCAGCGGTGGCCAGTAACTTATTCTCTCAGAGATGCTCGATTCTTTGCAGATTTATTTAAGCGTCTTCTCTCGAGGTGTACAATGTAAATAAAACGCGTTGTGGTCTGAGCCGTACCCCTGCGCGAGGCCGTCAGGGCTCTCCCTTCCCTGCCTCCCCCCACTCAGCAAGACAAACCACAAGAGGACATCGAGAGTAAAGTTAAACTTTACTTTACAGTAATTTTTCTTCTATATACAAAGAATTACAGTACATGTTCTGGGAGCACCTGGGCAGGGCAACCCTCTTTTCATGATAAGTTTCACATACACAGCCAACAGTCTAAGGGGAGCAAAATGAAAGTAATCAATGGTCCAAGACTCTCCCCTCTCCCTCTTCTAAAAATAATATACATGCTGGAAATATGTAGTTTACTCTCACCTGCTCTGGCATTCCTTCTTACAACTGACAGATGACTCCTGGCCAGGGCTGAGCACCCCCTTTGTCCCCCCTGCAGTGCTCTGGCGCTGGCATCTGCCTTGGCTGGGATCCTTGACTCCTGATGTGTTTCCCTCTGCCTGAGCCTGCACAACAGGACCCTGTGGGGGACCCCCATTCACCACCACCCCATGGGCAGCAGACCTCAGATGGGAAGGAAGGCAGCGTGGGGCTGCTCACACCAAGGTTCTTCCCACGAGCAAACCTCTCACTCATGGCTCCAGCACGAGTTATGCTGCTGCCATGAGTCCCCACGTCCCTGGGCAGTGAGGAAGGGGCAGTGGGCAGCCACCCTCCCCGGGGCCCTCGGCCAGCTGGCAGCCAGGACCCCAGCTGGGAGCACACAGTGCTGGAGGGTGGCAGGGGACAGTAACAGCGAGGCACGGTGCCCAGCATGGTCAGTGTCTTGGGGGTGAGCAGGCTGCTGGGGCAGTGAGCTCAGCACCACGGACACACAGGGCTGGGAGTGCCACTGCTGGAAGCTCGCAGGGAGAGCTGCTCCCTGCCTGCCCCTGCTGCTGCAACACATCTCACCTCCCACCCACGCCGGGGCCACCCTCAGCTCCAGCCCTGCTCCACCTTGAGCCTCCCGGTGCTTGCTGCTTTTTCTTTTAACAAGTTCCCAGTGTCTACAAAAAATACACAAAACCCAGTTCCTTGAAGTCAACAACTCGGAAACATCAGAAAAAGAAACAAAAACTGAAACCAGCTCAGTACCAAACGGACACGAAGAACATGCAGTAGCAGATGCCTGCTTGCTTCACGTGGCTCCACGGGCTCCCCACGGGGCTCAGTGGCACACCGGTTTAGTCTCAAAACCACCATAAACTGAAGGAACCGAGTCACTCCTTGTCCTGTTTCAGTCACACGTGCTGAAGCCCGGCCCCAGCTCCAGGGGGATGGGATCAGCTGGCCAAGAAGCCCCAGCCCGTGGGCCAGGAGCCGTGAGTCCAGCCCTACTGTGCTAAGCTGCCAACGGGTTTACAATAGCACCACAATAGCCCAAGGGCTCTGCCAAGGGCAAACATGATTAAAACTTTACCTTGAAATAGGCCATAGCAACAGCCATTTCTCAGATTTCCCTAGGAGGTAGATTCAGTGCTGTAGGGACTGTCCATCACTGCTGCTCCTCCAGCCCGAGCTCACACAATCTGTCCTGTTTCCCCGGCACCAAACTTTGCTTACATCACTTCTGTAGGACCCTGAGCAGGAATCTTGCATCCTCCCCTCTCCTGCTAAGCAAGGGCACTGCCAGCCCACAGGCAAGACTCCTGCTGAAGTGGCAGAGCAGCCCCCAAGCTCCAGTGTCTCGTGTCCCAGGCCCTGGGAGCCCCAAGCACCCATCAGCCCAGCTGTGCTGCTGCAGGAGGAGCAGCCTTGGCTGCAAATGCTGCCACCAGCGTTATCACTATCACAGGAGGGTGGGTAATTAGCGAGGGCAAAGCCTGGGAGATCAAACACAGCATCCCCCCATACTTTCAGAGTAGCTGCACGATTTGCCACTTTGCTTTAACACTCACTGGCTAGCAAAGGCCAAAAGCCTCATCAGTAATTTAGGGCAAAGCACATTACAAGCAGGTTACAATTATGGTTATTCCAAACATCAAGCAAAATCAGAAGTTAAGGCTGAAATTAAAAATAAACAGAAGATGTTGAAGGTCTGAGGTTTCTCAAACTCCCCCTGCCCTGTCACAACGATGGCTGTGGTGTCCAGATACGAGCTGGGCACACCCAGAGCACGATCAGGGCTAACACACTGCCAAGAGCACCAAGCTAGGGCTGCTTTTTCTTTCTCTTACGTTTTTTGGTTTTTTTTCCTGTGAAACTAAGCTGAAGCTTTTCTAGCAAATGCACTGTCTCACCTTAGTTCTTTAATGTCCTTTACATTCAATCATCTCTCTTATCTCCCGAACTTTAACACCAGCCACACCTTCAGAGCCTCTGCCTGCAGGGGTTTAACCCTGAATTAACACGTGCTCCCACAGTACCACCCAGATGCTTTGTGTATTGAAGTGACTGGTTCCTGTGGAGCTTTTTTTTGTTAAATAGGAAAAGTTTAACTGGAGAACAGCAATAAAGCAAGTTGCCATGAGCTAATTTGCATCTGGAAACGTGCAGTAGGTGAGCTGATTATTCCTTACAGTGATAACTCTCCTGGCTAGATTCACCAGAGCCCTGGCTGACAGTGGGCACTGGGGAAGATGGAACAAGCCACGCAGAACAGTGGCCGGTGCACGCTCCCCTCCTGCCCACACATCCCACACGTCCTGTGGTGGCTCCTCCTCTGCAGCCCTCATCCCGACAGGGCACAAGCCCTGACCATGCTGTCACCCCTCATCAGAGCCCCTCTGTCACAAAGGTCTCTCCTGCCCACTAACGTGGGTCCTCTGGTGGGGTGGAGGCCACAGGCCACTGCTGACCCCAGCCCACTGCTCTGAGCAGGGCAGCAGCTATCCTGGCAGCAGGGATGTTGACCAGCAAAGTATTCACACAGCGGAAGAGCCTGCATCCCCTTCAGAAATGGGAAGAGGGAGCCACTCCTACCAGGAATGAGTGTGGAAAATTCCTGTGAGCCATCGTGGAACACCAGGGAAGGGACAGAGATAATTACACCCTTGATTCTGCTTCTACAGTGCTCCACACACCAGTGAATCAACACAGGAGTCACCTCTCACCACCTTGGGTGCAATTAGGGCTGACCCAGGACTAAGGACCAGGTGACTGGATCCCTCCAACACAGCAAGAGAGCAGCACAGCCTTGGCACGGAGCTGTTGCACAGGTCTGAGCCCAGCAGGAGGCTGCAGCAGTGTCTCCCACAGTCTGCCAGGGGTATGAGTTACTTTGTCTCTACCCTCTACTTTTAAAATCCCTCGTGATTCAAACTGGCTGAATTCTGAAGGCAGCAACAAATGGCAACAAACAAACCCAAATGCTTCAACGCAGACACGTCCCTCTCCTCCTCCAAGGGCTGCCAGCTGCCACCACAGTGAGTCACCTTGACTACAGAAGATGCCCCTACTTCCTTCACCAGGGTTTTGCTGCCTGAAGCTGTTCATGCTCCCTGATGATGGCAGGCTGGACAAGGGCAGGGCTGATGGTCTCTCTACAGCTGGTCAGGCCTTGTGTATGTGACCCAGAAAAGCCCAGAGACTCCCAAAAGCACCACTACTCCCTCTGAAAAGCCCTCCTGATCTCATGGAACATCAGCCAAGGCTCCAGCAAGAGCAAAGAGGGAGGAGCAGCTTCCTGGCTTCCTTCAGTGATGCTCCTCAGCACCAGCCAAGCAGCCTCCTAGCTAAGCTGAACTCAACTTCCCAACAGCAGCTGCAAGATAAGAAGCCAGAAACCTGGATCCTTGTGGAAAAGGGAGACAAGAAGAGAGAGGGGGTACAGTAGCTGCAGCAAAGTAGGCTGTGGAAAATGCCATGCAATGGTTTGATCCACATTCACTGTTCCAAACAAGCTTTTGGGTAAGCACCTGCTGGCATGAAAGGTGGCTGCTGCCATGAGCCTCATCTTGCCATGTGAGCCCGCGATTTATAGAAGTGATTTTTTTCAAACCTGCTCTTGTGAGAATTCGCTGAGAACTTCTCCATTTTACAGATTTAAAAAAGCCTGCACCAAAAATATTCACAGTTTATTTTTTCATGAAACAAGTAACTAGTTAACACGTGACAATGCGAAGCAGAGGTGGACAGAGCAGTGCAGAGACCTCTCTGGTTACAGTGGGAGCTAGCTGGGTGCTGGCACTGAGGAAACCCTACTTACACAATCTACATGACTAAGTCCAGCTCATGGGAAGGCTTATAAATGTAAATTCAAGATTTATTTTCCTTCTCACACATGATAAATACTTAATATACTGAACGCCATAATTATTTTTTAAATTTTTGTTTAAAAAACCTTAATGAATGCCCTTAAGGTAATCTTCTCTCTCAATGGATCTGAGTTGTCCTGATTCCCTTTGTGGAGGAGTCACGCAGAAATGCAAGCTGCTTGCATTTCCTTAGTTTCAGCAGCAAGCAGGAACTGACCTGCCAGTCTTCCCAGAAAAAAAACAACATTAAACAAGAAAGTTTCCATAAGCCATAAAGCTTTTCCAAGTTGTGAGCTATTCTACAAAGGATCTGAAATGATTCGGACTAGAGGAGAGATAGCACTGGTAATGTCCCCTTGTGCCCAGCACACCCGGCCTCTACAGCAGGACGTTGTCTCAGGGTGCACACATCAGGAAAGGAGAATCAGGATTTGTCTTGGTACAGGTGTCTGCCTCCCTTCATAGAAAACTGCAAAGCTCAAGACCGTCTGCTCTGGGAGCAGCAGGCACTCGCAAGCCAGGTGGGAACAAGGACCTGCTCCCATGTTGGAGGAAGGAGGTCAGCATGGGGCTGAACTCTCCCTTCCTGGGGAGGGGCCTGTGGATCTGCCTGGAAGGAGAAGGAGAAGGATACACACACTGGAGCTGCGCAAGGGTCTGGCGGCGGCACGGAGATCCGAGGCTGTGGCCCCAGACTGGTGGAGCTCAGGTAATTACAGAGGTAATGTGTTGTGAGAGTGGGAAAAAGCTGGTCAGCAGCGTTTCCTCGGCAGGACACCAACCCTATCCAGGCCAGGCAGTGCCACCAAAGGAGGTCTGTCCTCCTCCTGCCTGCGAGGGTGCCGGTGGTCACAAGATGCTGCAGGTCCCTGGGACTCTACTGCCTGCCCCACGAGCACCACAGCCAAACCAACTTCTGCCTCAACGCTTGAGTGAACGGCTTTCAGCAGGCCTAGTCTGGACACCAGCCCGATGACCACCAGGTACTAAACATCGCCTTCACTGTAAAAGGGAGAAGAGAAAAAAAGAAAGCCAGGCAGCTGCTGGAGCCCACCGTGTTCCAGTGTGAGAACTACAATTCAGTTGGATGGACGCACACGCGCACACACACATGCACACCAACACAGTCCAGTTAATTCAAGTCTCCTTTGGTTGTAGAAGGGTTAAGCCAGAAGCTACACAAAGGGGAAGGTGTTGAGATGGGTCCCGATCCAGCTACGCCACCCTCGCCTCTGAGCAGTGAGCAGGACAGGCTTGGCTTGCTGCTGGCAATACCAGGTGCGATGGGAACGCGTCCTGAACACATCTGAGGCAAAGGGAGAAGGGACTGCTCAGTCCGCTGGCTCACGCTGACAACAGAGGTCTAGAAGAGACTGGATGGAAATTTGAAAGGGAGCACTGTCCCCCTGGCAGGGCAGTGCTCAGCACCTCCAGGAACCCACTCTGCTCTGCTCCGCTACTGCTGCTTTATGGGTCACTACGTTGTCAAGTGCAGGAAAACACTCCGCGCATCCTGTGCTAAAGGATTAGGACACAAGAATGAAAAATCTCCCAGATGACTTCTTCCAAGATCTCTCTTTTCCCTGACTTCCTCCAGATTTCCTGCTTCTTGGGCCTGGCCAGTCGCAGCTCTGTAAAAAAGGAGCCTGAATGGATACTGCCTATTGCTGAAGAAAACTGCACAGAGCGAGTGCAGGAGCTCCTCTCCCATCTCACTGGAGATGATCCCTGTCCTTGAGCAAACCACACACACAGCATGTCCCAGTAAACACATGGACAAACCTCGTAAAGCAACGCCCTGCAGGGACACAGACCTGGGCAGGTGACATAAAATCCCTTCCCTGCTTCTGGAGTCTGGTAAGGACATACACCTGACTGCTCACCACATGATCCCTGAAACATCTCCAGTGGCAGGGCAGCCTGACTGATCCATTTTCTTTAAATGCAGTAACAAGAGCAAGGCCCTGGCTGTGCCTAAGAACTCACCTACAAATCAAACCTGGAGCTTGAACATGCTGGATCAGTAATGTGACCATTTCAATGGAATTGGAGATTTTTACCCAGAGTGGACTCTTTATTTCAGCTTTACCATTTGTAAAAGGAAGAGGAAAAGGTCACGGATGCTCTCTCCCTCTGGCTGGGCCAGACTCAAGATTTAAGAGAATGTCCTTGCTCACGTCACAAGAGAATATGGATGGGATGTGCATGGGTTAGGGGCTGGGCTCAGGGAAGTGAATAAAAAAAACAAAACAAAGATTCCCCCTCCCTAAACATTAAACGACTTGAGACCTGCCTCCCATATTCACCAACCTCACTTTGGCTCTGAGTCAGCCAACTCACGACAGACAGAATCCTGGTTACGGGCTAGCGCTGTGTTTTGTTCAGGC
Source organism: Onychostruthus taczanowskii (assembly GCF_017590055.1). Lineage (NCBI taxonomy): Eukaryota > Metazoa > Chordata > Aves > Passeriformes > Passeridae > Onychostruthus > Onychostruthus taczanowskii. Next base: position 3,417,869 of record NW_024498573.1, read on the forward strand.
AAAGGGTCCTGCCCCCGAGGAGTCTGTGCTTTTCCACTCAGCCAAGTAATCTGATCAATTGTCTGAACGTTCGTGACAAGCCACTCCATCTGCTCCGGGGGCACCGGCGCTTCCCTGGCTGGCCGAGGGGTCTGCTCGAATGCACACAATCTCTCTGATGTCCACGGGGTCTGCTCCGAGGGGGCTGAGGCCACTTCCCAGCTGGGCTGAAGGGTTGGCTCTGGTAGTTTCTCTGCTGTCCGGGAAGGCTGCTCCGCAGGCGTCAGGGTTTTCGTGGTGGACCAGTGGCTTTGCTCGTGCGTCTGTAGTTTCTCTGTAGGCCAAGGTACTTGTCCAACCTGTGTCACCACCTTCCCAGCAGACCAAGAGATTTGCTCCCCAGCTAACATGGTCCTCTCTTTCTGCTGGGGACTCAGCTCCATGGCTGGGGCTCCTCTCTCCTTGAGCTGAGCGTTCTGGTCGACGGGACGCAGCGCCTTCTCTGACAGCAACAGCCTGGGAGCTGATGCAGCTAGAGGCTTGTCTAAGGCTTGAGGCCGAGGAGCCACAGCAGGAGCCAGCTTATCCGATGCCTGAGGCCAGGATACAGGGGCTGTAAGAGTGAGAGGCCTCTCCAAGAGCTGAGACCGAGACACCCCAGAGCTGAGAGCCTTTTCCAAAGGAAGAACCCGCAGGGCCCCGGAGTCAGCAGCCTTCTCCGGAGGAAGGGGTCGCAGCACCCCAGGGGAGAGAGACTTCTGTGTGAGCGGGATCCGAAGGGCCCCTGAGCTGAGACCCTTCTCTGTGGGCAGGACCTGCGGTGACCGGGAGCCAGGGGCCTTCTCCGGAGACAGGGACCATGGCAACCCTGAGCTGGGAGCCTTCTCTGTGGGCAGGATCTGAGGCATACCCGAATCAGCAGCCTTCTCTGGAGGCAGGGGACGGGGTGACCCAGAGCTGGGAGACTTCTCTGTGTCTGAGACCCGCACTGTGCCAGAGAAGGAAGCCTTTTCTAGAGGCGGGGATTGTGGTACTGCTGATCCAGGAGCCTTCTCTGAGGGCAGGACTCGTGAGACTGGGGAGTCTGGAACTTTTTCAACGGAAACAGACCACAGCACCTCAGGACTGGAAGCCATCTCCAACGCTGGGACCTGCGGCACCACAGAGCTGGAAGCCTCTTGCACAGCCTGCAGCTGCGGACTCTGGGCAGAGGAGTCGTCCAGCGGCTGGAGCTGATCGGCCTCAGGAGGCTCATCCTCCGGCTGGGACTGCAGCATCCCCACCGTGGCGAGGAGTCTGTCAGACAGTGGAGGATGCAGGCATTTCACGGGGAACTCATCCAGCAGCTCGGGCTGCTGGGCCCTGCTGTCAATGAGGGGCTTGTCCGATAACTCCAAAACCTCGGGGGCATCAGGAGTCTCATCTGCCAGCTGGAGCTGCAGGTCAGCAGCAGTAACAAGTGACTCATCCAATGGGGACTGAGGTGATCCTGGGGGAGATTTGCTCGGCAGCTGAGGCTGCGAGGCGTCGCTGGAGGCCTCGTCCAGCGGCCAGAGCACCGCGTTGCTGGGAGGTTTGTCGGGCTGCTGAGGCCGCAGCGCTACAATGATGGGCTGCTTCTCTGACTGCAGCCTCAGGGACAGGGCAGCCTGGGGCTTGTCTGATGGCTGCAGGCGGAGCGACAGGGTGGTGGGAGGTTTGTCCGAAGGCTGAAGCCGCAGCGAGAGGGTGGTGGAGGGTTTGTTGGATGGCTTCAGCCTCAGTGACAAGGTGGCGGGGGGTTTATTTGACGGTGGCAGTCTCAGAGCCAGGGTGGCAGGTGGTTTGTCTGGTGAAGGTAGCCTGAGGGCCAGGGTGGTGGGGGGCTTGTTTGATGGCTGCAACCTCAGGGCAAGGGTGGTGGGGGGCTTGTCTGAAGAAGGCAGCCTCAGCGCTAGGGTAGCAGGGGGCTTTTCTGGTGACTGCAGTCTGAGGGCCACAGACTGAGGTAGGCTGTCCAGGGGCTGAACACTCAGGTCTGTGTCTGCCTCTGTTTCTGCAGGCAGCTGCTCTGGTGGCTGGGTGTCCTCACCGTTAGTCAGGCCTTCTATGGGAGGTGCATACTCACGAATTTCTCCTGGCTCTAGAGGGTGAGGCCCACAGGGATCATGTTCTGTGCAGCACAATCGTCCATCCAGCTTGGAGATGAAGAGCATTCCTTCCCGGTGCTGCTTGCAGAAGGACCTGGGGCACATCTCGCAGAACGAAGCTGCTTCCTTACCACACACGTCACACTGATGCCACGGGCACTCCCACTTTCCTGCAGCATGGACATGGGAGAAAAGACACACTTCAGGAGTAGGACATGGGCAAGAGACAAAGGCCTGCTGCAAAGGGAGTTCAGGGGAAAGTGAGAACACTCCTGTAATACCCACATACAATTCTACACGTCCTCTTCAGTTTCCGCCTTAGCTTGACAGGCAATTAACATCAATCTGCATTCTCAGAAGCAGCAAGGGCAATGACAATCATGACAAACACAAGCCACATCAGCTCAGACCAAAAGCCCATCTGGCTCCTGCACAGCACTGACCAACAGAGGTGTCTAGAGAGGAGCAGACATCCCCAGTTTGCACATCTCTGTAGCTCTGATTTTCATAGAGAACAGCAGCGGTTATCTGTGCACAACACCCAAAGGACTTTTTAAGCTAACATGTCAGATTCATCTATTAATTCTGGGTCAGAAACCTCCCTTCCTGTTTTTTAGAAAGAAGAAGTGAGAGAGCAGTGATCACAAGGGCTAAGTTCCTATTGTCTCTGAAGCCAAAGGCACATCCTTAACCTCTGGCCATCTATGGCCACGATAAAGCAAAGCTGCTCCCCCAGCAGCTCCATCTTCACAGTGAACCTACTGACCATCAGTGCCAATACCACCAGTAGGCAAAACACAGCATTACACTTCAGACATTGCTGCTTTTCTCACTTGTAGATGATCTCACTGGCTCAGCCTCCTGCTCCCTCAGCCAAGGCTGTGTCTGGCTCTACCAAGTGCTTCCAGTTCGTGGACACAACCAGGTACACGCTGAGCCCCTGAGCACAGGATGAGCAAAGCTGTTTTTCCAAATACACCTGTGCCTCTGTGCTCTCCCAGCTCCCCACACCCCCCCATCTCTCCAGCTCCCTGCCTTGCTGTGGGGAGCAGCTCCTCAGAGAGCAGCCCCGACACAGAGCCCTGAGCCAGAGGGCAACCACGGACACCAGCCAGGCCAGAGCACTTCCCAGCCTGGCTGAACCAAGCCCACAGACCTATGGCTACCAGCTCCTTTCCAAGGAGGCTGGTTCCTGCAGAACAGCACTGAGCAGCTGTGGGCATTGCTCCCTGGAGCTGTGCAACAGCAGCTCTCCACTCCCCTCTCTCACGCTGCTTTTCCCCTGGGGTTGAAGGCAACACGTAGTAACTTTTTCCCCTCCTTTGAAGCCAGTCCAAGGATTCTGTTCCAGTCTCAAAATATGCACTCTGCTTTTATGTATCTTTTCCAATTTTTCAGCATTTTTTTCCAAGTGAGGATGTTTAACACTTCCCATGGTCTCCCCTGTTCCTGGCTCATGCTGCTGCAGCACAGGCTGTCACTGCTCCCCCTGCACCAGCAGCATCCCAGAGAGCCACACAACACTGCCAAGACCCTGCGACCACTCTTATAGAGGTCATTTGTACAGATGGAAAATAAAAAAAGTCAAAACCTGATCCTTTGTTGCAGAAAGGATAAATCCTTTCAAACCACTCTAATGGTCTTTGACAGGATAAAAAGGTCTAATGAATAAGCACTCTCTCCAGGGACAGCCCAGAGCTCTTGGAAGTAAGATCACACAATTAGCAAACATGCAAACAAGCAGGAAATTCCAATTACTTGACAGCAATGCCCATGGCAGAGGAAACATTTGAAGTAGAAAGTGCTGAACCTTTCATGTCCTGAATGATACTCCAAGGAGCAGGGTATGAAAATCACTGCCTATGTGTAAAAAGAGTAAAATTGCTACAACTGACTGAAAATTATTCTCAAAAAACAGTTATTAATGGTCTTGTGGCAAACTGAGGAGGCATTTCAAATTACATCCTTCAGGAATGTATTTTAATCTGTACAATAATTTAAATTTCTGAAAGCAGAACAGCAAATACTCTTACAGATACAGGTAGATAACATCGAGCCTGTAAGGGACTGAAAAAATCCAGTTGGACAGGCTCAGAATTTAAACTGGACAAATGCTCTTGCACCAACAAGGTGTAATTAAATAAAGACAGGTGCAAAACAGGATTGCAAGAGCAAGAAATAAATACGAGAAAAGGATCAAGATGAAAACTCAAGAAGGATAAAGCAAACCATCAACATCACATCAATATAAGTTATTTTTTGCAAAAGAAGTAAAACATAATTTCCGAAGAAATTTTATGTAAAAACCAAAATATAATTATTCTTTTCTGTCAGAATAAGCAAGGCCTCAGCTGCAATGCTGCTAAAATACTTGTTTCCAGTTTTAAAAAAAAAGTGTAGGCAAGTGGGACATGGTCCAGAGTAGATCAAGAATAAAAACTTCAGGCTATGTTTGTACAAGCCAGAAAAGGACTGAGACAACAATCTTGCACTATATAAAAAAATGTATCAGAGAGCTGGCAATTCTTTGTGTTTTTAAGTCAGGCTGTTAGGAGAAACTTTGCAAATGGAAAGTAGGCGAGCAGGCTGGAGGCTGGCCTGTAGTTTTTGAGTATTTTTTTATTTCAATTTTTGTCCTCATGTCACACATACTAAATATGCTTTGGTACTGCTCTCTTACTTATGAACTAATGGGTATTCAGACAATTAAGAGATTCTTTTCTAACTCCTATTTTCCAGCATCGCTTCTCCTCACCATTCAACTCACAATTGTCTTCAACTTTGGGTAAACAGCCAGTGTGATGACCAATACCTCAGCTATTGTTTGGATTATGCTCTGCAGCCCCAAGAATGGGGTCAATTCACAAGCACCACCTCTTAGGCAAGGACCAGCTCCCCTTTCAGCAACTAGTTCACCTTTTTGCAGTCACAGTGGGGTGCAAACCAGGGCTGGGTTGGTTGGGCAACAAGATCTGTTCAAGTGAGAAGGATTTCTCTAAACGTTACGAAGCTGTGAATAGAAGGCAAGGTCACCCAGAGCCAACACTGTGAGCCAAGCAGAGCACTGACCTGCAGGTCTCTTGGTCAGGTTGAGGCAGTCAGCGTGGTACACCTTGGGGCAGCCTGACTTCTTACAAGAGACCAGCTGCCCGCCGTCCCCGCAGCTGAAGCACTCGTCCTCCCGCTCCTTCATCACCTCCGCCTGCGACCTGCGCTTCATCTGCGGCCGCCTCTTCAGCTTCTTGGACTTCTCCTCGCTGAGACTGGGCTGGCTCTGGGGGTGAAAAGATGTTGGTTAACATCCACCTGCTCCCTTCCTGCTGCAAACCCTGCTGACACAAATCCCACTGCCAGCTATACCTGGGACCTGTGCAGCATCTCTAGTGCTGCTCGGTATTTGGCAAGCAAGTTAATACAGCAAAAAGCTCCCAGTTATTTTGAAAGAGCCTGGAAGTCATGCAGCAAAGCTTGACTGGATATGGGATTTATCTAACTAGCAACAGCAGAATGAGGAGCTGGGGCTGCCTGGTGTCACTGAGCTCGTGCCACCTCTCCCAGATCTTCAGGTCAAAGTAGTCAGGTGTCCTGGCACCCATGACTCACAGAATCTATTCAGGGCCTTCCTGCACTTTTTCACATTCATCACTTCCCTCTCCAATTTCAGTATGAATTTATCTGTCATCAGTTTAGACCTATTTGTTCTTGTGTCAATGGTGTTCTTTTGCACCAGAATCACAAAATCTTTACAGCTGGAAAAGACCTCCAAGATCATCAAATTCAACATTTGAAGCTTTTCTGTCTCCCTGAAGAAACCTCTAGGACACACTCTCCTGCTTGCAAACTGAAACTTTCACAGTCTACACACTCAGTCTTCCCAGTGGCTTTTCTCTGCCCTTGAGTACATTTGTCCCAAAGTAAAGTTACAGAATTACACATGCTACCTCAGATAACACCTCTCATACAAAGACAAAAACACTTAGCCAAAAGAACAGGAAATTCCCCCAAAGCACTGCCCCCATTTGCCTTTATTGAGTACATTTGTCCCAAACGAAAGTTACAGAATAAACATGCTACCTCAGATAACACCTCTCATACAAAGACAAAAACACTTAGCCAAAAGAACAGGAAATTCCCCCAAAGCACTGCCCCCATTTGCCTTTTCCACAGCTGTGTCCCACCACAGCTCAGCAGCTGAGCTGCACAGTGCCTCCTTCTCCACCACGACCTTCTCATGGTGGATTTGTTTCTGCTGTTCACTCTCCAGGTGTGTACTGTGGAATATCCAATCTCCATTCCCTCACACCCAGTTATTCCTTTGCAACTGCCCCATCCTCTCACTCTCCCACTCCAATGAGAATTGAACTCTGCATGATCACTATAGTTAAATTATCTGTGTAGTGAAGTAACTACAACTGGACCCAGAACAGGCAACTAAATGGTTCAAGTGCTCTTTTCTCTGGCCTAAGGCTTCCTCCAACCCTGCTCTTCCAACTCCCCCTCCAAGCCAGGCTGAGCCTCCCATTGTGTGGAACACTCAACTCCACAAAGATGATGCTTCTTGCCCCAAGTCCTGACCTTACCAAAGCACCATCACTTTAGTTTATCTAAAGAGACATGAGCTAAATTCTGTGCCATTTTCTACATCTCTTTGTGTTCAAATATGTGTTCTCCATGCAGACATCTCTGTGTGCTGAGACAATGCCTATGAAGCAATTTTTACATCCTTTATTCTTCAAAAGTATCGTGCATAATATTTTCATCACCAAAACATTTAAAAACCTTGGTCTCCAGACTTATAATTTCAGAACTCTACAGTTTGCTATCCAGCTTTCCTGTCACCAAGGAGTTACATCTCTTGATTGTTTCCTTCCCATTCACATGTGGATGTTTCTGCTTTCATACCATCATTCCCCCTGATAATGGGGACAAGCCAGCTCTTCCTTATCACTGAAAATGCAGGCACTGAAATGCCCCCACCTAACCTATGCCCCCGATTTTCAGCGCCTAGTTCCTGGCCATCTAATTACAAAGAGAACAAGAAAATCCCTTCATAGCTATTTTGAAAGTCTAAGAGAGGTCTAACAGCTGGACTAAGCGATTCCCACTTGCTCCCTGCAGTACCACAGACTCCCAAACATTCCTCCACACTCCCGGTTAGAAGGCACTTTTAAGAGTGAACTTGAGTATAATCAGTTTTGTCTTGCTGTATCTTCAGGAAGCTTAAAAATGCATCTATTGTGAGAAGAATACTTTAAAAAAACACCCCAAGGTATTGTTTTCTCGGTACTGTTCTTAGCCCATCTCATCAAGATGGAATGAGAGCCTCAGATATCACAATGGAACATGAATGCCAACTAAAGGGCACCTTTCTCTCATTTCCATCATGCACCTGCAATTTCAAGGCAAAAATGACAGTCAAGCCATGTATAACACAGGGGCAGCACAAAATCAATTGAACTTTAAATTGCAACCCAAAAAGGAGCTAAATACATCAGATGTGCCACTCCCCTCATCTGCCAGCTTCTGAAGACATCAATTTTTTATTTTTGTGAGTTAATTTTTCTGAAGAACTAATCTCTGGAGAATTCATAAAACCTTCCCTATATTTTGATGGGGCTCAACAACTGTGCTGCTGGAGGTTTTTAACCCTTAACTGTGGGCACGGCAGGATCCACATGCCAGAGCAGAGGGATTACAGACTGATTTGGTGAAGCACTTGTAACAAACCAACAGCTGAGACATAGATTTAGCGGGTGACAGCTGGGAACTCGGCCAACTGCTCCTGTTTTTTCCTTTTCCCAGTGAGAACCAGCTCACACAAGGAGGTAATTGAAATCAATTCCTGTTACTGCAACATTACAGTTACAAATCGAAGCCCTCAAAAAGCCAGTGAGCTCTAAAAGCTGGTGGTTTTTCAACTACAGATATGGCAGATTTCTTATGTCTGTCTGATGTGTAAAAATCGGTCCTTTCATTAAAACCAGAATAAAACCAAGAACTTTACTGGAGAATAGATGGTGAAGTAGCAGCCTTTGGCTCTAAAGCAACTTCAGTGTGAAGGAATGTGAGTCTGCTGCCGTTCCATGCATGCTCACAATTTACTTTGGGAGCCTTCACTTTGGGAAATGGGCTGAGCTGTGTTTTCTTGGTTATCTAATGACGTCTTTCCCATGCCTGTTCTTTGCTCCTCCAGTGCTATGGAAAATGTCATGATAAGAAGTAGAAAATTTTTAAAAAAATTTTAAAAAAACACTCTCTTTCTTTTACTCTTTCAGTGTAAAATAAAGCTTCCTGTCGTTATTTATAGCAACTCTGATAACTGAAGACTAAGACTTGCTCTCAGAATGAAAACTCGAATATTTAACTCATTTCAAGCACTGTTCCCATGGCCACACTTAAATGATCTCTTCAACCAGAAACCTCTGCAACCAACGATTGATACACATCTATGCAAAGAGGCAATCTGCAAGAACAAAAGCTTAAAGGAGGCATCATACCTTTGGCCTTACTCCTAGGAAGCCACTGCAGTTTGGGGCACCACATTTACAAACGGTCTTTCCATTTCCCAAACACTCCAGATTGTAGTTGAAAGTCAGCTCAGTCCCTGGCACAAAAGCAGATCAAAACCAAGCAAGTTGTTAATGAATTACACAGTAGAATGTTTTACTGCTAAGGTAAAAGCACTTTTTAAATACAGTGTCACAAATGACTGCCACTACTACACAAGGACACCAAACTATTAATCTCTCCAAAGATCTGTGTAGATTGAAAATTCAGTGCAACCCCTCACCCCTACCACATTTTACAGCTAAAAAGGGCATTGAATCTGTAGCAGGGCCCTGTGTCAGCCTCCACTGATACAACGGCTACATGTGTTTCATTATGTTAGTGCTGCTGCTAAGCCACATGAATACCCCAATGAAAATAAAAATTAAATCTCCTTCCAGATAGCTACAAACCCTCCCTTTTCCTTACAGAACCCCCGAGGCCACTGCAGGCATTGACAGTGTGTTCCTTACCAGCTTTGATATTTACAAGTGCGAAGAGCCCGACCCGAGTGTCACCATTCACACACCACTTCTGAGTCTCACAGTTGGGCTGGCAGCAATGGTTCATGAACCGAGCATAGTTGCCCTTTGGCCCAGCGTCAATGATTCGATCCTGGATTGCAAAAAAAAAACCCCAGAAAACCACATTTCAATCAGCTGTCATCAGCTGCAATCAACCAGCTCTGACGCCTCTGGCCAGTGCTGGCAGATCACACGGCAGCCTCCTGCACATCATCCTCCTCCTCAAAGACACAGGGCTCCCAAACAGCCAGGACAGTGCCACTGTTGCTTTCTGGGAAACAAAGTCTCCCTGTGGCATCAGTACTGGATAAACACCACCCCCACACATTTCCAAGGCAGTGCTTGTGGTTCCAGGCCCCAACTTCTGCTTGAAAGCAAAACAGCAGTTCCTATTTCTTACATGTTAGGGTATGGAAGGAAAACAGGAAGAGTGTGTTAGCTGAGGTACACTGGTGCACAGCTTGTTATGGGGCTGGAGAGGAGAGGGAAGCTGCCACTGAGATTTGCTTTTGTAGTAATGAGGGAGATATTAACACTTGGGTCTGCCCCATCAGCCATACAAGGAGAACAAGATATGGTCAGTGTGAATGTACAGCAGGACGAGGGGAAAGACAAAGCAGCCACTGTTATCCTGTCCCACACTGTAGAGCTTCCTCCCCATGTTTGCTTTCATGGTTTCCTTCTCATCTTTCCATGGCTGAGTGAAAAAGTAGGGAAAGCAGCTGACAAAATCACTTAAACCTCTGAAAACCAGGAGGTTCATAGCAACAACCTCATCTGCAGGACCCACTGGGGAGCCTGTGGGTGTAACTAAATCCATCAATCTACTCAGAACAGCAAGACCTGAGATCTGAACTCAGATGAAGGTCTTCCTGTGCCTATAACTTACATGCCTCTTCTGGCACACACCAACCCTGTTCTGGGCTCTCCAAAGTTCAGCTGCTGGGAAGGATCCCAATGTTCTCAAATTCAGCCTCTTATGCTGAAGTAGGATCTACAGCCCTCAGACAACTGTCCTCAGCTCTAATGAATACACTCAGGCAATGCCTGTTCAGACTTTCCTCCTAACCCTGAAATCCAGCCTGAAGCTCCTCTATTACACATTAATTCATTAGGCATTTCAGAGGAAATGCAGACCAGCTCATCAGCAATGTTTAGCATCTTTTTGCTAGATGGAGTATCATGCCTTCCTTCCCATCTTTTTACTTCTGTTCAGGATGCTGGCAGGAGATTCCTTGCACATACCTTATCCAGTGTCAACATGTAGAAATTGGTGATGTCGTGCTCCTGAGCATAGCGGATTCGGGCCCGGCACTCCTCTTCGTCAATGAGCTCCCCAACATACTCATTAACAAATTCACCCTGCCAGACACAAAACAACAAGTTCATAAGACAAGACAAATTATCTGCAGGATGGAGGGACGTCCACCTTTGTGCTGGAACTTAGCTCCTGTTTCCTTCCTAAAAATCTCTCCCTGTGCTCTGCAGCCAGTTTGGCCTGTAACCTTCACCAAGAGCCCTGAACCATACATCCGTTTCACACGCTCAAATAACTCAAAATAAATTAAATAAAGAACTGTGACCACCAGGTTATTCTTTGTGCCAAAGAAAGAATAAGCATCCAGGGACAGCACAGAAGTTAACCACAAGAACAGCACTTTGCTGCAAAGCTCAAAGCACAGCCCTAATTGCATTCCAGCTGAAAACAATATCCCTTTGGGGACCAACATACGGAGCAGCAGGATGCACCTGGAGCACCTGCTCCTGCAGTGAGTGCAGAAGCTCTCCTGTGGTCAAGTACTCCAGCCATTAAAGAGAAACCCAGCTCTGCTCCAGTGGGGCTAACAGGTCCCCCCACTAAATAACTGAATATTTTCTGTTTCCAGACTGTCTGCTGAAAGTGAAACAAGCACATGGAATGGCAGAGATATCCTTTAACTAATGGCACGGCAGCCAGCAAAGTTTTCAACAGGACAGACTCACATTTTGCCTCTTCTATCAGGGCCTCCCTCTTATCATGTCATCACTACTCCCTTTTCAGACATTCTTCTCTTACTATGCTAATAGTCCTCTGTTTCACTTTATCCTTTATTAGCTTTGGGGTTCTTTTGGATTTAACATTCCTCCTCCTTCATTCAGCACAGATGTGTGTCCAAAGAATTGTTCTTCTTTGCATTTAAAAAACACATACAAGTGTTTTAGGTGGAGATAATCAGTTTCAGCAGTAATAACAGCCATGTCCAAGACACTGCCCTTTTTTAAGTTCCAAGCCCTGTTTTCTGTTTCTGACACAAGATTCTCACGCTGGATAAGCCTGGCTAGTCAACAGTGGGGGGGAGGAATAATCATTGTTCCCCATCTGGAAATCCTGAGCACCATCCCATTGTTCTTACAAGCAGACTGACCAAGCAATCACCTTTCTTACCCTGTGGGACATCAACATGCAAATAATTTTCTCGGTCAGCTGAGCCAAAACAGGAAAGATTAAATCAAATTTTCTTTCTAAATGACATTCTACAGCAAGAAGTCTTCTTCAAACTCACTTTTCAAACCAAGAGCGACCAAGAGAGAAGCGACAAGACGAAACGACACAGAAAGAGCGCAGGTACCTTCCTGATGTCTGTCTTGGCCTGCAAGCCCCAGCCTCGTGCCAGCGTGCGGAAGATCTGGACCTCGGGGTACTGGCGCTTGGAGAAGCACTGGTTCTGGCAGCGCTCTCCAGCAGGACACACCAGGGGGTGGCACTCGTAGAGCAGCATGCGGTTGATGCACTCCGAGTCCAGGCCGCAGGGGTTCTCGTCCGTGGGTTTGCAGTTGCAGCGCGGAATCTCGGACAGGTCTGCCGTGAAGATCTGCACCTTCCCCACCGGCCGGTTCACCTTCAATGCACACGAGGGACATGAGCTCTTGGGAGCTACAGGTTACCCCGACAGGCACTTCTGTACTCCACCCTTGCCTATGAGCTGACGGGCTGTGGTGACTTAGTGACAGCAAAGGGCAGAAGGACACAAGTACAGGCACAGCTGTACTTCTGGGAATGCTATTTCGAGAGGCAGGTTAGAGGAAAGAGCTCAGGAGGATGCAGGTTCCCCATTAGCAGCACCTGGTGCAGTGAATATTCTGCGACCCTTGCAAGGTGAGAGGCTGCCAAGTGTCCCCCTCCCATCATCCAGCTCAAGTGGCCAGCCCAGTGCTCTTGCTGGGCACACAGCATCCCTGTGATCAGCACCAAACCACTTTCTGCATCAAACTGCACCTTTTCCAGTCTGAGTGTCAGGTGCTTTTCCTCAGCTTTCCCTTACTGCCCTGATTTTTGAATGTTACCTTCAAGCTGGTTTGTGCCCTCAGATGTCACACCTGTGACACAAGGCCTACCATGCAGTTACCTCCCTACCCAACTGTCCTGCAGATGTAAATGGAAGCCAAACCAGACAAGGCTGGGGTTGGAAGACACAAAGAGGAGCTCAGAGTTAAGGCAAGGAGCTCTCTAAAAACCGCTCCAGAAGGAAGCAGAGTGCAGCACCAGGTGGAGAAGCGACTGGCGTGTCTGTGGCATGAGCTGGGTCCTTGGGGTTTGGTTAAAGGCAGCAAAGGCTGAAAAGCAGGCAACAGAAAGTCAGGACTTTGGAGAGAGACACTGAAGAAAAGTTCCTTGTTGCTCTTTCCCTGGGTGAACCACTGTCTCACTCTCCTCTCCCAGAACATGAAAGGAAGGGATTTTAGCAAACCTATTCCAGCCCCCATATAAATTACCTAGTCCCACCCAGAGACTTTCCACATTGACAGCCTGTCTGAGGCTGGCCCAGTCCTGATTCCCCTTTGTTTAAACACAAACCCTGCAGAAACCCCCCATTAAATCACTTCAACACAGTCTCCCCCCCACCTTTCTCCTAGAACTGTGCCCCACCTCCAACCTTCCTTGTCACTCAGGTTCTCCTCTGCTGCTTCCCATCTCTTACCCAGACTCATTAAGAGTGGCAAGACTCACAGGATTGGGTCAATCCACTACTGGTACTGCTCTAGTACTGCCACTGCACACCACATATGCCCAGCACACCTTCCCTATTCTCTGAGGCACTGCTGAGAAAAAAACCAAAGCAGGGCAATGTTTGGACTCATCACAAGCCTGACATGATGAAGGATCCCAAGTGTATTTTGCAGCAGCCTCTCAGGTGGGTGTTCCTTGGGATGCACTTGAGGTGCTGACATTCTTAGAAGGAGTGGACACAAACAGCTTCATCCATTCCATCCTGAAGCCTTCTCCAGTTCACCATCTGCTCCTGCAAACTGCTTTGCTTTCAGAGAGACCGACAGCTTGCACCCAGACCTCAGAAGAGCTGCCATGACTAATGACCACAACCGTCATTATTTATATAAAAGGGTATTTCAAAGGCTCTAAACTGCTTCCAAAGTTCCTTCATGTTGTGGCCAGAGAGGCCTAAAAATAGCTATAATGAGAAACTACTTCCTCTGCTGAAGCTGCCAGGCCCATACTTCTGCCACAGCATTCAGTTGGGCTCTGTACACCACACAGTAACTCATGCAGGATATACCTGCCTGCCTAAAAATCCTAGCTAGATACAAAAAGTGCCAGAAACCAGTTAAGCTTTCATATTTTGCCACATAAAAAAAGAGAAGACAGAAGCAGTAAAAGAAGCAGGAAAAAAGAACACAGTCCCTGAGTCAATGGGTTCCTGGTCAGTTGGGACCCACTTCTCAGACACAGGCACATGCTTGGCCCCAGCTCTCAAGTCACCTCTGTCCTGTAGCTATTGCTGCTCCAATTCTAACTCAATAATAACAGTAATATTTAACAGCCCTTAATGTGAATAGTTCCCCAAAACTGAGGAAAAGGGCTGATATTGCAGCCTATACACATGCTTCAGTATTTCTGTTCAGTCACCAACTGATACAGAAAGAGAAATAAAACAATAGCAGATGATAGAAGATACTGTGGGTTAGCACACGCTCCACACAGCCTTGCTGCACTGCACCCTGACCACCTCCTGTCCTGGTTTGTCCACCTTGCCATCAGCAGCACGGAGCATTTGACCACACTGAGCATTACCAACCCTCTCCCCTGAGTTCTCAAGGTACACAGACACTTCCTTTGGATCACACAACTGACATGGTCAGCACAGACATGATCAGATCTGTTCCAGCAGACCAGAGCTCCTCTGTCAGTGCAGCCCAGCTTGCTGAGGATGGAAAGAGGATCAAAGGAACCTTCAAGAACAGCCAGACACCCAAACATCAGAAATGTTTCTGTATACCTGTAAATCACCTGCACCGACAGCTCAAGACTTCTCTTCCACACCTGCCCCCCACCACCTCCCCTCACCTTGATGTGTTTGTAGGGAGGAGGTTTCTTGTCATTCTTTTTGTCTTCCTGAAGTTGTCTCAGTTCTTTCTGTGCTTTCAATTCTTCAAATCTCACAGCAGCTTCCTGAAGAGCTAAGTGACAGAACAGGCTCTGTTATGAGGAACTCCCTCTGCTCACGCAGAGCTGAGCAGCCACTGTCCAGCCAGTGCTCACATGGTTCAACAGAGGAGGGTGAAGAAAAGGCCAATGCAGCAGGGAAGTGCAGAAATTAAAGTCAAGGGCCTGCTCATGGGTGATGAAGCATCCCATCTGTTGGCCATCTTTGCCTGCCCTCTTGGGCAGAGATGCCAGGCAGCTACACCCACAACTCTCAAGTGCATGTTTATATCAAGATAATGACTCTATTACACACAGGGAAGCTGACACAGCAGAAGCTCACTTGAATTTTGAGACATTATGTCAGAACTGGACAAGCATTTGAGACCTGCATACCCTTCTCCCTCTCTGGGAGTCAAACAAACACTCTGAGCATGCTGGATGATACATAAGCAGCAGCTCATTCTACACAATTAATTTCACTTCAGTTATAAGAATACATTTTTCTCTGCTACATGAATGACACTTTTCCAAAGAGGAATCAAGAGGGTAAGACCATGTACTTCCTTGGATGAAGACAAGTTACCTTTCTTGTATATGCCATCCACGCCCTTTCCCATCTTGTCTTTGCTGCTGACATCACCTTCCATGTAAGGGAACACACGAGCCTGGTGGGTCCACAGGTAGTCCTTGGAGCCAAAGAACAGCACAGGGAACTCACCGATGTCATGTTTCATTTTCTGGATGTTGACAGGAATTGTCCTAGGATGGCAAATCTCAGCTGGCCACCACCTGCAACACAGGAAAGGGCAGATGAAACCTCTGGCTTTCCCCACTTCCAGCCACCTCAAAAGTATGCTACTGCATGGAGACATGGGAAAAAGTGTGTGAGGGCTTACCAGCAAGGCTGGTGGGGAGAAAAGAGGCTACTGGAGAAGGAAAGCTCACATTTTACCAGCAATGTGCATGCAAAAAATGCAGAGGCCTGCTGCAATGAACCCTGCAGAGAGGAGCAGCTCCTCACCTCCATCACCATGAGCACTGCATGAAGAAGGGATGGGGACAAGTCTGTTCTATCTTCACCTACCTGTAGCGCCCAACTTTCACCCAGACTACTTCTTTGTAGTGTGGCTTTTTGCCTGCCTTGCAATCATTACAATACCAGCTTCCCTCTGGCATCTCAATGTTTAGACACTCACGGTGAAACGCAGCCGGGCATGACTCGCAGCATAAAAGGCTGCCCCCTGCAAAGAGAAACAGGAGAAATTTATCAGTCACTGTGCAGAAGCCCTGCACTCCCCATTTCCAGACAGACATGGAAAAAAGGGAATGATGGTCTCCTGCAAGCCCTTTTCAAAAGTTGAGCCCTATTCAAGGTGAAAAGAGAACTCTTCTGATAAGCCAGAAAAGGTCCTAGCCTGAAGCTGGACTTAAATGTGGAAAGACAGAGAGGCAGTCTGCTCTCTGCAGCTCCCATTGGGACATTCTGGATGAGAAAAGCTCCTGCCCTTTGTAACAAATTCTGGGCAGGGCATTCCCTGGTGCCAGGGGACCCAGGGCTGAGCACCTCACCTTCCGAGCAGACAAAGCACCAGCTGACGTTGACGTGCTCGTGGTTGCGGCAGCCCCGGCGCGCCGTGAAGTGGTTGGGGCAGATGATGCTGTTGGAGGCCAGGACCACGGAGCCGGCGGCCAGGCAGAAGTCGTTGGAGTGATACGCGACCGGACACCGCACGCAGCGCATCAGGCGACCTGGCACCGACAGCCACAGCAGTCAGCCTCTGAAGGATCACCACTCCTTCCCACTACAACTAGACTCTACTCATACCTAAGCTCAAAATGAGCTTTGGAGAAGGAAGCTGATTTTTAATTTTTATAGACCACCCATGATATACTCACCGGATTTCTATTAAGTTATTTAATGTAACTAAATATATATAAAATTATAAAATCTGTAATACCTACAACCTAAAATAAAATTGCATTATTTAGAAGTGAAAAATCTCCTGCATGCTGTGCAGAAACAGTTCAAGAGTTCACAGACTGGGACTGCTTCCTATCATACACAAATAATTACTAAATCAGCTCCGACAGTAATTACAGATGGGGTGTTCCAAGTGCTTAGCTGCACATAATGAAATCATCCATGTAGTTTCTGAAAACACAAGCACTTGCCTCTTGTTTATCAGATTTTACCCTGAAATTCCAGAACTTCCAGGCAATTCAGACTTCCCTACAGGCCTAGTTTATGTGAGGTTTTTGAGAGCCCATTTTCAGTTCCTCACAGCAGACTATAAACAGGAAGAATAGGTGGAAGAAAAGGGCTAAATGTGACCATTGAGAAGCAGCAGCCAGTCACCAAATGTTCAGTGGGGAAGTGGCTGGCTGTGGGCTTTTGGCCCTGGTGCTGTTTTCTACACCAAATATTGATAAACGGGGGCAAAAAAAGCCTACTTTGACACAGACTCTGAGGATAAAAATAGAGCCGGTCTTATTGTCACCCATCTTAAGATACCAAGGATTAAAGAAAGGCAGCATTAGAAGCAAACATACACAGCAATCACAAAAGTTTTAAGTTTGATCATGTGAAGTAAAGGTCAAGGCATTGCTGCAAACAGCTCAAACAAATGTTTGCCTAGGAAGCTTAGCCCAGGGGTGTCTCCACTACAAGATGAGAGTTTACACAGAAAAAAATGGATTAGTAGAACAATATCATAGTTTGCCCTGTGCTGCTCTCGATGCCGCTGTGTTGACAGCCCGTGCTGCTAAGCAAGGCACCATCTGCAGCACTGGCACAGTGAGGAGCAGGTGGGAGAAACCCAAGCGTGTCTGTACAGCTCCAGAGATTTACTCAAAAACCCACTGAGGCCTGAGGCAAGGCTGGGCGTGCAGGAATCCGAGCCTCGGGACAGCCTGAGAACATTCCAGCTGCCATGGCCGGCCATGGGGAGTGCTGCAGAGCCTCTCGCTCTGACACCACCCCTTCCACTCCCCTGGGAGCAGAGCAGCCACTCCTCAGCAAACACAGCCAGTGCTGTGGCAAGGACACAAAGGCAACAGAGCAAAGAACTGGTGAACCAGCTGGACACGAAACAAAGAAAAACCAGGTGACTGCACGCCCCAGACCACCCTGGAGGACTCAGGTACCTTTGGAGGCAGAGATGTTTGCTGGGTTAGCAGCATGGCAGGTCATGCAGATGTGCAGGGAGCAGCGGAAGCCCTTGTTCTGCATGACTGTGGGTGGGTATTTCTGTATGCAGGCTTCGTGGTAATACTTCCCACAGAGGGGCAGCAAGCACCGCTTCACGTCCTCCCCGCAGCTCTTGCACACAAAGCAGGTGTGGACCCCTGGAGAAAGAGCAACACACTGGTCACACAGGAGGGCTAAAGGAGGGCCTGGTGCTGTCACCAGGCTGCCTAATAGCACAGCACAACTTCCCAGCCTGCTGCACCCATCCCAGAGCACTGGTCTCTGCACCAGGCTGGTTTGGCCTGAAGCTGCAGTAGAATTCCACATCAAAATAAATATTATTATAGCTGAGACTTCAGGTCAGGGAGAAAAGAAAATTTTAAAAAGTCAATAACCCCACTTT
This sequence comes from Onychostruthus taczanowskii, assembly GCF_017590055.1. Lineage (NCBI taxonomy): Eukaryota > Metazoa > Chordata > Aves > Passeriformes > Passeridae > Onychostruthus > Onychostruthus taczanowskii. The sequence continues at coordinate 3,436,059 of NW_024498573.1, forward strand.
GAGATTCCTCCTTTCCAGCCAGAAAAAACTTCTCCTCCCCACCAGACCCCTCTCCATAGTCCCAGGTAAGAATCTCTTTCCCAGCAGATCATGGACATTCACTTCTTTGTACACCAAGTCTGAATCAACAGTAAGGCTGGCAAATATTTGAAGCCATTATTAAAGGCTTCAAATCAATAAAGACTAGGTTTAGATTAAACATTAGGAAAAAATGAGGGTGGTGAGGTCATAGCACAGGTTGCCCAGAGAAGCTGTGGATGCCTCATATCTGGAAGTGTTCAAGCTCAGGTTGGACAGGGCTTGGAGCAACCTGGTCTAGTAGAAGGTGCTCCTGCCTGTGGCAGGGGGGTGGAATTTGATGATCTTTAAGGTCCCTTCCAACCCAACTCACCCTGTGATTCTAATTAGAAAGTCATTATCAGACACCAAACCAATAATCTGAGCACTGAGAGCTACCCAGCAGCTCCACAGCAGGCACATCACTCCAGCCAAGGAAGCACCAGGCAAGCCCACAGTCCTGCCCCCACAGAAGCTGCCCTACCTGTGGAACACTCATTGCAGATGAATTTGCCCTTCGGCATCTCGGAGAGCCCAAGGCACTGCAGGTGGAAAGCACCACAGCACTGCGCCTCACACAGCAACAACTCCCCTGGCTTCTCACAGATCTGTGGGAAAGAAACACAGTATCAGCTTGAGCAATTTTCTTCCCAGAAGCATCCCACACAGCGGCAACCCCCGTGCTGGCCAGAAAGGCCGGCAGAGACCCCCCGGGGAAAAATGCTACATTTTCCTTGTGTCAGTTAATTCAGGTAGTTTGTGTATAACCACTGTTATTTACCATCCAACCCTGATATCCTACATTGGGTAAAATGTATCTTACGCTGGTCACATCTCCCTAACCTCTGTGAAGTTTAAGAGGAAGAAAGGCTAATGCAGGAGAAATGCTTGACACGTAGTGCAAAAAGCTGGTTAATTCTATAATAAGCACTTGGAGGCTACCTGGGCTTACCTGGGGCACCAATGTGTCCCAGAACTTACACAGAAACACTTTACAGTGGGATAGTTTCAGAGAGATTTCTTCAGAACACTACCTGACACACATTCTCCTTGAGAGCTGCTCCTCCTCCACGCTCCCCCTGCATCTTTTTGGACGAAGGCACTCCATGGTCATTCTCTGACCCCTCCTCATGACCCTCTTTGGGGCTTGCAGCAGTCCCATGAACCGATGTCTCCCCCTTTAAAGAGAAAACTAGGATTAGGATTGTCAGTAGCACCTATCCTGACTTGGAAACTACAAATTCAGTCACTGAGCACTTAATGGGTTTGGCAGGTGATCTGTGTGTTACCCACCCTGGAGAGAACATCCCCCATTACAGTTCCACCAAAAGATTTACACGAAAGGAAAGGAAAGAGCTCTTAGTTTACCAGCTGATTAAAAATACACACTCAACACAATTATCTTCCTGTGCATAACCCCTCTCTGAGCAAGGAATCAGCCCTGAATGGAAACAAATCAGGTTGGCTAAGAAGTCAGAAGCACCCCAGTATCTACTTGCACTAGAAATACAAATGAAAAACCTCAATCTTCATAGCACCTGTCACACACTAAAAGAACTACATTTTCCTCTACACTTATCTCAGCTTGTCCTAACCCATGAAAAATAGAGACACAAAGGTACTCAAGGCCTGTGCTGGTATGAAGTCAGCCAACCCCAAAAGCAGCAGCACAGCAGGGCATTCACACCCCATCCTGACTGAGGTGTGGAGTCTCCCACCGTCCTGAACGAGCATACAGCACTGCCTGCAACATCCACTGGGGAAAAACCATCCTGGGGAGAGGCTGGCTTTCAAATGATAAAGGCCCAAGCACACACTCACAGGCCAAGTCAAGGATCCTGCCACAAGGCTTCCTTCCCAGTGTCCATGGCACCTGCCAGGCACTGTTAGGAGCAAAGCACAGCATGTATCCTAGAGACATTTGTTTCTGCCACAAAATACAGCTGTCCTGCAGCTACACCCAGCAGCAGTGCCACAGATTTTGTCAGGACAGGCAACTAAGAGCCTGGAAATACCATCCTTCCAGCTTCAGCCCACTTGGGAGTTCTAGGGAACACTTCAGTGGCCTCAGCAGCCCCAGCTGCCACTTCAGAGTAGGTACAATTTAAGGACATTAATACTGCATTGAAATGATGCCTTGAGCTACGTGCTTTGAGCCAGAACATTTTAAGGACTCTGCCACTTTTAAATAAGCCAGCTCACTGCAGGTAGCTGAGTGATCTCAGCGCACAGCTGCCAGCTCCTCCCTGGGTCACCAAGCTGTAGCCATTGTATACCCAGGCACAAATAGTACACCTGAGAGACCTTGTGAGAATTCTAAGTGCTGGCAGAAGCAGCAGCCATCACTCCCACACCTCCAGACCTGCTTGGTGCAAGCCTGTCCAGCTAACAATCACAAGAGGGAGCTTTGCACCACTTTCTGTATGGGAAAGTCTGAGCTGTGGTGCTACTAAAGCTTGTAAGCTGAATGGAATGCCTTTTGAACACATTCTGAATCTAGGCAAACAAAGGACATAAAGCTGGAAGAACCTGGAGCTAGTATTCTGCTCAGATAATGATGCTTTCTTTGCCTGAACTGTTGGTGTTTCCCCTGTTCCCTGAATGTACCAGTATGACTTTATTTGGGGACACTTTAAAGCCATGTGCCTTCTGTGGAACAATGATGCACAGATGCACTGAGGGTATATTGAAGTACACATTACAAAAGTGAATGGTATAAACTGACTTTATTGAGAGAAAAAAAGAAGAAAAAAAAAGCCAAGCCCCAACTACAGGCTACTGCCAGTCCAACATACCTTACAGAGTACAGCCTTGCTCTAATACTGCTCCCAGAGAACTGCCCAGAGCTAGACAGGATGAGCAAGGCCCATCCTTTGTGAACATGGAAAAGGGCATTGCCACTCAAGGATCTGCCACTGTTTCCCCTCCTTCCTCTGCCCAGCACAACCACTGCAACACTACAGACCTCCTGCAGAAAGAAAGGCTCATCCCAGGTCTTCTTCCAGAACCATCCCTGCTGCTGTGTCTGGCACAATCCCAAAGCCTGACCTGTTCTTTGGCACAGCCTGACCTCGGCTCACAACCTTGACAACCATTTCAACAGCATTTCCCATCCCATTCTGTCAATCTCTTACTGCCCTGATGTTGTAAATTTGCACTCCTGGCTCCACAGACAGGCAAGGTCAGAGAAAGCTGCTTAGCTCAGCCCAGGCTGACAAGCTTTCCTCTGCCCTCTTTTCCTTGGAAGGCAGCTGGATCCAAGGCTTCCCTGGGCTGTATCATCCAACCATGTATTTTTTCTAGCAAAGTGGAGCTCCTTTCCCAGTGTGTGCAGTCACTGAGGGAGCAGCATGGTCTGAATTCCACATGAAAGCACAACTGCAACTCCACAGCATCCCAATACTCACCTAAGCCAGGGGATGAACACCCACCACAGCAGCTAGAGAGACACAATTACATAGAAAGGGAGGCTGGCAAAGGTGCCAAGCATTGACCTTTTTTTTTGGCATGGTTTACACCATACCTGACTTCTGATACTGAATACAAATGTCTACATCTAGAGGCAGCTAAGACTGGGTTTCCTCTGCAGTCAGTAGTGAGTACAGGACTCAGAGCCACGGCCTAGATCTTTGCTGCTCTGAGCTGCCCCTCTTTTCACAGAGAATTTGCTGTCTCTGAGTGGGTAGAGCAGACAATTTTAACTGGCCCTGCCCAGCACTGGCAAAGGTATTTGTACAGGCTGTTTTTACACATTAGTCCAGCTGAGCACGCTTCAAAAAGAACACTAACACCAGCACAGGAAAGCTTACATGGACCAAGGGTATCACACCAATTTAGTAACTTTATCACAAATGCCCTTTCCAAAATACAACAGGATGGCTGGAACTGTTTGAAGTGGTGTGAGGTTTGTGTTCTCCTGTAAACTGTGTTACAACAACAAATATAACAATATTGATCTATAATTGGCTCCTGAAATACATACTGACTATCCTGCCTGCTGCTGAACCTGGGCCACTGGAAGTGAGAGGCGATGGCGAGAGGCCCAGAGGCGTCCTGCCTCTCCCAGGAAGTCTTGCTTCCCCTACACTTGCTGATAACTGGCTCATTCCTAAAAGGCAAAATGTGCTTGTCAGAGATATTTATACACTGATCCTGCTAATACGTAGCAGAGGGAATTGCCCCAGTTATCCCTTTCTGCTGAATGGCAGAATACAATCAGAGGCTCTTGTGAGCAGTCACAGTCCCCCCCCAGCCCCTCCAATGGGTTCTTGGCTCATCCTGGTGTTCAAGTGTAAGCAGAAGGGGCTGAAGTCCAGTCTAGTGCTTGTGCTTCAAACTGGTTTGTAAAAGGGCAGGAGTCCCACCCCCAGAGAAGACCTTTTACAGCAGTTTGATTTCTGAAGTGCAAAGCAAGATGTCAGGTAAAACCTGGTTCCATGAATTCAAAACAGCCTCTCTCACAGAGAATTAGCTGAGTACCATTTTGAAAACACAGCCTGAGTTAAGCATCATTACAAAATAGCTACTAGATCAAGGCAGTATCTTCAGCCTAACCCCAGCTCAAGCAGCTGCATCAGTGGGATAATTTCTCAAATAACAGGCCAAAAGATGTCTCTGGCTTAGGCTCTGCCAAGTACCCTGGGAAGCAGCAAACAGGTTAAAGGAGCATGAAGATCCAACAGTACCTCAGAGTGTGGGGTCTCCCCCAGCCCCTCCTCATTTTTCTCCTTCTTGGAATGGACTGCAGCAGAGGTATGGCGCTGTCTCTTCCGCTTTCGCTGTTTCTCCAAGAGCTTTTCAGAAGCTGGGATGCAACAGAAAAACCATTCAAGCAAAATGCAGAAATAATTCCCTTGCTGCAGGTGACACCAGCAAGTTCTGCAGCCTGAGAGCTTCAGGCTGGGTCCTGTATTCTTTGAGGGCCTAAGGGCTGGGGCAATAGCAGCCTCCAGGCATTCTGCCCATCACAGAAACACCAGCTCATACTGGTTTAAGCAACTTTTGCTGGGCTGCTGAGCAACAAGCACTTACACACACACACAGAGTTCCACAGGCACTGATTCAAATACCACAACAGTCTGCCCTGCTATCCCTGCCTTCACTCACCTTCTCCCAGGTCCTGGAAGTGGGCTGGTGAGTAGAGCTCAGAGCTGTCACTCTCTGAAGGGCCAGTACCCTACAAACACACAGGAGAGAGAGTCAAGTCACCAGATGAAAACAGAGACACACACTCCTCAGCTGTGAAACCTTTTGGAATCACTGAAAGACCTAATTTACCATCCAAGTCATGAATTTATCAGTCATTAGAGATTTACAAGAAAATATTTGGTTTGTGTGATAAATCACACATGTAAAAGTCTGTCTCTGGGAAGGGAGGAATGTAGAGTCTGATTTGTTATGTGCTCATCAGCACCATTCACTGCTTCCTGTGCTCTCCCAAAAAGGCTGCTAATACTCTGTAAGGTGTTGGGAAAAGACATTCTCTTCTGAGTTTACATTTTACAGACCTTAAGACTGAAATACACTGGTCTCTACATTACTGCAATGGAGATAACTGTACTAAGTCTGTGCCTCACAGTGAAAGAAAAAGAAAAAGGAAAGAAGTGTTATTAGTCAACTCTAGGAACAGTGGCAACAAGTTCTGTGCAGGCACATGATCTGAAATGCAAGTTGCACTCTTCCCAACCATGTCACTGAATATTGAGTGTTCAGTGGAGAAGAGCAGCATCTTCTTTTAAAATCTGAACCAAACAAGGTATCCTACATGTCATTCACTTCAAGCCTCCATCCTGCTTCAAGCTCTGCACTTACATGCATTCACCAGCTCACTTGGGAAGGTAACAAAGAAAACACTGCTCAGAGGAAATCTGATGGAAAAGGACAAAGCCTTAGGTTCAAGTACAAGCTACACTGTAACATGACAGAAAGCCTCTGTGCAGAACACTTCTGCTCATACCTTTCCAGACAGCATCCAGATGACTCCTTTTCCATATAAATCGATTTTTAAAAAATTAGATTTTAAGCCAGTATTATCCTATCCCCATTACAAGCGTGGAGGGGTGGGGGACAGTGGATTATTTCATCATAACAGAGCAACCAGCACCTTTGGGAAGGGTGGACCTTTGCTCCTGGGCTGCAGCCAACAAAAAACCACATCCCATTGCACTGTGTCTTGTTCAGCAGGATCTGCTGTCTGGGCCTGCTTTCTATCCAGTTTTCTAAAGAGCTGGAAGGGAAGTACCTTCTTTTGGGGAGTCCATTCCTCCTTCTTTGGCATAAAGGCAGTGTCCAAGTCATTGGATTCCAAGAGCTTTTTAGTGGGTTTCCTTTGACGCTTGCTTTCGAAGTTTCCTGCAATGAAACCCTTCACATCAGATAAACAGGGGTTTTCTTGTCTTCCATCAGATTAAGACTGTTAAGTAAATATCAGCCAACAGTTCAAAATAATCTGTTTCACCCTGTCTTTGAGATCATAAGCTCCTAGGGCAGAGATGCCAATTACCTGCTTCTGTACAACTTCAATAAAAAACAGACCTCAGTCTGCCATGACCTTCAGGCTCACCTCAATATGTAATATAAAAATCCACCTACAAAAGAGAGGCTGTGAACTCACTGCCAGCAGGTAACACATGCTGGCAGCACAATTCACATCATAATTTCCCAAACACTTTGATCTGCATAAGCCAGTCCTACCACTGACACAGCCCTGCCTACACTCCCACACCTCTCACACCAGCACTCATGCTGCTGCAGTAAACAGGCTGAAGACCACAATCCTGGTTAAAACTACTTGAGAGAAGATACCCCAACAAAACTATTTCCTACTCAAGCTTTATCCTGGCCCTCAGGAGGTAGCAAGACCTGGGCTCCTTCACTAATTTTGGCAACAGTATAAACTTAGAACCAGGAAATGCTGATGTTGAGTGCAGACACTTCGCAGGCACAGCCTGTTACCCATCCCACCCCATTCATCCCCTGGCTTTGACAGTCTCAGCTGTGCCCTTTGACACCTCTGTAGGCACAGCTCATCCATCACACTCCTAACCCTCAAGACAAGCTTCTGCCCACACTGTGTGCTTCAGCAAAAGGTGAGGGGAAATGACTGAAAAGAGCTACACAACCTCTGCAGACTGGATGTTTGTTCCCACTGCTGCAGCCTTTTGTGTTCTCCTGCATCTCCAATCTTGGGTTCCCATCCTCAATTTTTCCTCCTTTAATCCTCTCCATCTTCCCACTTCCTTGTGGGACCTTCCACAAGTCTCCAGAGGCAATCCCTCTTCCCTCACACATGACAGGCTAACTGACCTCCCACTGACCAAAAATCTGCCTGCTTGGTTTATTTTTTTTTTACTACAAGCCCTTTAGGAAGAGTGTTCCCTCCAAGCTAGCACAGCCAGAACACCAGGGCTTTAACTCTGGACATGTATTTAGATGCTATCAGAGAATAAACATACTGAAAGGAGACTCTGAGACTGACACTGCTGGAAAGGGAAAAGGCCCCTCAGACTATACCCCTTCTACACCGTGCCTTACTGAAGACCAAGACCCTCGCTTGCTGCTCACACAAATCCCCAAAAATTTCTACAGATGCTTAGAACCAATCAAGCAGGAAGTTCTTCCAGAGGGAATTTTGTGCTACAGCTCCCTGAGCTCCCTAGGAGAGCAAAAGACCACTCCATGAGCAATGGAGCTTAGACTTTGTGCATCACCCTCAGCACAGCAACGTCCATCTACAGGGATTTACAGCAACAAGAGACCGTCAAGCTGAAGGAATGTCACTGTTTGGAAGCAAGGACTCAGAGGAGTTGTGGCCTCCTTCCCATGGACAAAAGAGGCATTCTGTGCAAGGATCTAAGAAGGACCACCACAGTCTCTAGGAAGCCAATAGTAGCAGGTCACTGGACACCCTTGCACCTGCCCTCTCTCCCTTCTCAACACAGCAACAGTCAGTGAGTGAAGGAAGGCAAGAACAAACAGTGGCAACAGCCACTGATCTTTTCATGCTGCCCCAAGAATAATTTTTAAAGGAACTTGAGTTACTTTCACTTACAAAAGCAGCATCACACCACCTGCCACTTACCTGATTTCAGGAATCCCTCTTCCGCATCTGGAGAAGCAGAAACTTCAGAAACATCTGAGGAAGACAGAACCACCACCTCTGGAAAATCTGAAGATCCTCCTTGAGCTTGACTAGGGGGATCAGTGGAGTGGGATCCTAGTTCTGAGAAACAGGATCTGCTAGTTTCTGCTTCTAGGACGGGAGGGGACTCTTTGGTTGAAGATGGAGTTGAAACCAAAGAACTTGGCCCCCGCTGGGTATCTCTGTCAGGACTGCATTGTGCAGGAACGCCTCCTTCAAATTCAGACCTCGCCACAGAATTCACCTGGCATGGTGAAATATGTTGGTGAAAACATTCATTCTGCATGGCACTGCACACAGCAAGAACACTCAACCACAAAGAACATAAACACACACAGACCAGAGCCCTGGAGAAATAACCACAAAGAGCACATTGGCCTTCACCCACCTTTTGTAATTGCTCCTGGCCCTTCTTTGATTTTTTCTTGGGTGCAAACAAGTGATCATATTCTTCTGCATATTCCAGAAGCCGTTTACTTGGCTTTCTAAGGCGCTTCCTCTCTGAATGTGCTAAGAAAAAGGAAAGCAGCTTCAAGACTGTGTTTCTGAGATGATCACAAGACATCTGTGGATAATAGCTGTTCCTGCCTTCTCTTCCAGAGGTTCCATGTGGGAAGAGCTGATAATTCTCTCTTTGAGACAGCCCAAAGAATTTTTGAGTTTTCTATTTTCCAAAATCCCAACTTAGCAGGGGGGATTTTTAAGGACTTCAAGCAGTTTAGGTAAGAAATCAAAACATAACAGACTGAGAGGCTCCTGAAATTTCACCCAACATGTCCCTACAAGCTACATCTAACTTGCCTGCAGTACTTCTACCAAAACCAAAGGTCATTAGCAACTCATTACTCTTTTGCTGTTTACTCAGACTCTTTTGGTTTTAGTGCAGGGGCATAGGAAAACACTGTTTTCCCATAACACAGTCACTAGTTTCACTAGGAACACATAAGCTTAATTCCTTCCCTTCCCCTCCTCCCTGGCATTTTTTTATATACTACAAATTCCCCATCTGCTACTGTGAGCGCATTTATTGCTTTGTTTGCTCCACAGTGAGATCAGGGAGCCAGTGACTGCGGCACTTGTCTCTGCACAGTGTGGTAGCACTGCAAGGTAAAAGGTGTTTCCTCACCACAACCCCAACCACCCGTGCTACACCAACCACATCGACACGCCAACGCAAGGCAAGCTCCAAAAAACTGAACCCTGACACCATAACAGCTCTTCTCAGCAAGCTGCAAAAGCAAGGTGATGCACATTTTTGTCTTTTTCTCACTTCCCAGAATACCTCTGAATATCTCTGACTTTTCTCCTATTTAGCATTCAAAATCATTAAATAATATGGCCCAAAGATTTCCTCTGGTCAGGAAAACACCTGTGGTCTCCTGGAAGTTTTGGAACAAACAATAAATATTCTCTTTGCTTCATTTCATTTGTAGGAGGTGGTTTTTTCTTCTTTAAAACGGAAGCATTTTATAACAAAGCATTTCAATGCAACGCTTCAGAACAGGGATGTTGGACAAGATTGCTACATTTTATTGTGGCTTTGTGGTTAAACAAGCATGAAAATGTCAAACTTGGCCAAAAGAGAAGAAAGAAACAACTTTCTCAAACACAGCTATTTTCAGCCTCTATTAACACTCTGCACAGGTGTCTGAAACACACTGTTCAGCACATAAGCAGTTATGGGATGAGTATCCTCACCAGGCAACTATTTAGAACCCCAAAACAGTGCAGCAGAGTACACAGCACTGTGCCAGAAAGGCTGGCTTAAACTGCTTTTTGTTCCCAAAAGGAATCCCATACAAGAATCCCAAATGCGGACCGACAGTGGCAAATCACAGACCTGATGAAACTATTATTTATAAAATTGGTTTACATCAGCCAATTGCACCAATCTTCATGTCTGCCTTATTTGCTCTAAACCACTGTACAAGGTTTGTAGCAAAATTATGCCCAATGCTGCCATTTAACTATGATGAAGACTTTATGCAGTTTGAGCTTAGTGGAAATGGCACAGTTTTGACTGCAATCTGTTCTGATCTCTTACACTGAAGCTGCTTGCTGTGGGCAAGTATTGGTCACATCTCAAAGCACTGCAGTCAGTCCAGTTTCCAGCATCAGTTTCTCTACTTTCTAGGCCTTAACATAAAGGAATGGTCTCAACACAGCATTAGAGTCCCACCAGCACTGGGATGTTACAGCAGCCCTGACAGTGGCACTGGTGCCTCCCCACAGCACATCTGTACAAAGGGGGGTGAGTGTGAACAGAGCTCACGTGCTATTTAGGGCAGAGGAATTAGTTTATGCTGCAGTTTCTGATCTGGTACTTTTGCCAGCAAACCCAGGCCCTGACTGCTGCTGCTGCATCCCTGTGTGCAGCACCAACACCCTGTACACTCCTCTCCACTGTCACCTCCACGCCCAGAGCCTGCTGCCTTCCTCTGTCACTATCCCCCTAACTTTACTGCCTCTCAGCACCTCCTCTTCCCTAGCTTGCTCTGCAGACTTCATCTTCACCTCACAGAGCATCACTGCAGGGATGCTTCAACTGCCAAGGCACCATGAAGCTTTAAGAAACTGCCTGGATCTTGGTGTGAAGGAAGAACCCACAGCACAACCCAGAACGTGCATCCTCTCACCTGCTCTATAGAGACCTCAGTCCTCAAAAACACACAGACCCAGCCAGAGTCAGTGAATGATTAAACTGGCCATGACTTAAAACCAGAACTTTTACCCCAGGTGTTACACCCTATAGGTTTGTTTTCTGTGCCTGCTGCAACTTGCCTTCGGCAGGTCCCACAACCACCAAGCCAGGAGCTGCCTTTGCCACAATTGAAACAGAAGTGCAGGCTGCCTCCAGCAACCACAAAAAGCAAAATACACACATCAAAATCTGCACTGAGAGAACACATAAGTGACAGAATGCACACAGGCTCAAAATTATGATGAGTTGTATTATTTTACGATATCACAATTAGATTAGAACAATTTAGTGTGGTGAAACCTATGCAAAAAACTAATTTTATTGGTTTTATTAAGGCGCGGTTCCCCAGATTCCCTGCAGAAACCAGAGGATGGTACAAGTTGAATATGGTTCTGTTGGCCGTATTCCTTCCACACATCCTTTTATTTCTTCCTTTGGCTTTAACCAAATATCCCCACCTCTGTGGGGGAGGCAGGCCTCTCTTGCCTTTTGGTCCTCAGAAGCCTCCTCCTTCCTACGCAATTTCCCTTCCAGTGCTGCTGCCTTTCTTCTGTCTGCCATATTCCAGACCCACCTCCAGCCCAGCCTCCCTGGCAGCTTCCCTCTCTTCTGCTCTCTCTTTCACCCATCAGGCAGCCACACCAGAACTGTAAATTAGGAAATCTGTGGGGCTCCACAAGTCACTATGAGCAACTAATAAAATTCCACACTATAACCCAAAAAACTCCCAACACATCATCTTGAAGAAATCCTACAGAACAAACCAAAAACAAACTATGTCAAACAGCACTATGAAAGATAAAAAACAGAGCAGCCACTGAGGCTCAGTTTCCTGGAACTTTCTAGCACTGACCTACCCCACTAACACCAAACTTGTTGGCTCTAAGGAACACATAATGAAGGTGCAAGTTAAAAAAAAAAAATCCCAGGCTCCGAAGAACTCTTTTTTTACCTTTCACTGCAGAAGAACTAAAGATTTTTAATGTGTACAAAATTTTCTGACCAATAACCTGAGTACAAACTCATAATTACTCTGTCTCCTTTGTCCTCCATGCTTACAGAGAACTGAAACCAAGGTCCCACACTTTCTTCTGCTCAGACGTAGATATCTTCACATTGTCAGACAGCCACAAGTTCTGTAACTTAGCCTTTAAATGAAAAAGTGTAAAATGTATACAAATACTCTGGCGCAAGTCCAGCTCCCTTACCTTGTGCAGAGAATTCAGACTGGGGAGCAAAGTTGCCAAGCTCTGTTTCTGAGTCCATCACACTGGTGTTTGGCTTACCACATACATTCAAACGTTTATCAACTAAGTCTAAACGATTCTCAAAGTCCTGAACTGCCAAGTCTCCCTCAAGCACCTTTGAATGAGGGGAATGCCTACGTCCCAAGCACTCATTTCCCTTCAGTGAAAAGCCACGAGAATTCAGGCCAAAGGCACTCTCCAAGTTTCCTTGTTCCCTAGATCTACTGATGTGCTTATTAGATCTAGCACTGCTTTGGTTAAAACGCTGCCATCGCTTTTTGGGTGCTACGTGATTGATATCATTAGACTCATCACCAAGAGAGCTCTCACTATTTGCCTCTGAATCCAAGTCTGGACTCTCCCCATTTTCAGCAGAATTGCAGCTCTCATTATTTCTACCAGCTTCAGGTCTCCTTCCAATACGACCTAAATTGTCATCAGATAAACAGGCAGAGTCTTCATCAGTTGAATGCTCTGTTAAATCAATACACTCTTTCCTCTCAGTATCTTCTGCCTCATTCCCTAGAGGACTGGTAACCGAACTGTGCCCACGGAATGCATGTTCTCCTGAATCTCTGGGTAACCGACTTAGCAACTTACTTGGCCCTCCTGGTTTTAAGTCCTTTCTGTTTGAAACTGTTTTATCTCCAAGCTTTGATGACTGCTTAGATTTTGAACAGTTGCGTTTGGACATGCAATTTGTGCCGTTTGTCCCAGAAACAGCAGCACTCGCAGGCTCCCTTTTACCAGTACCAATCCCTGTCAACTTGGTTGGAGGACTGCGTGAAAATGAGGAGTTGCTTATAGCAGAGTTTGGAGTTACTGTTTCCTGGACACAATCTCCATTTTTTTCTATTTTATATGGGGGACCTACAATAGACAAAGACTTGAGACCACTTGCAGAATTGCTTCCAGAACCATCACCTGTGCTGGTATTTCGAAATGGGATTATATTTTGACCAGTCATCAGTTGCTGCTCTTTTGTCTTACTGTCATGCATATCCTTCAACATCATTAACAAGGTGCTGAATTTGTAATCTGGTTCAATAGGCAAACGACCATGACCAGAAGCAGAAGAGAAAAGCAAAGGTACTGTGGCCTTTGGAGTGCCAGAGTCACTGGCATCATCGTTCATGGACCGATACGACAGTTCCTTCAGCTCCGACAGAACGTGCTTCACCACGGCTGTTTCGATTTCAGCAGAATCCCTGGGTTTCTCATGCATGTTGTTTAACAGTTTCTGACCATCAACTTTTCCACTTCTCTGAAGAGAATCTCTTGAAAGGCCAGAGAAACCTTTGGTATCTGAAGAACAGCGATTCACACCACCCTCCTCTTCTGCAAGAGAAGGCTCCAACCCAGCAACCTTTTCTTTATGTTTACATTTTATACTCCTGGTTCCAGGTAATTTCATGCTTTTCGGTTTCAAGATTGCTTGATTTGTAACAGCAGGCCAGGAGCTGTCCTTGGAAACACTTTGGGGGGTAGTGTGCTTGTTTGCTAGGGAAAGATTGTAATTTCTCACATCTGAAGAGCACTCAAGAGGTGTCAATGACATCTCAGCATCAGACAATCCTACTTCAAGCTCCCCATCTGCAAATTCAGCATCAAGTCTGTTGGTTACTGAACCTCCCAGAGCTTTGCGATCTCTGTGCGCCTTCTTCCTGGCCCTTCTGCTGCTCTTCTGAGAAAGATACATCGAAAGTTTAATGTTTCCACTTGATGTCATAGGAAAGTCCTTCTCCACTTTATCTGAAGAATCACTAACTTCAAGAGTACTAGAGGCTCTCTCTGAACTTTGGTCCATGGTATCTACATCACTGTTCCCATCATCAGAGAGGGAAGAGGATGAATCTGATTCAGTTTGTTTTTTCTCAACACCAGCATCAGAAGCAGAATAGTGTATTTGTAATTTGGAACTGCACAAAATGCCCAGGGAACTCTTCTCTCTCTCAAAACATGGGCTGGAAAACAAATCTCCTTGGAGGGTGTTTTTCAGAGCATCACTTTTACGATTCTCATAGTCTGGTTTTAGAGGTGTCTTCTCAAAACGTCTTTCTCCAAAGGAGGACAGCAAATGGTTTTCCCTGGTGCTACTGGACGCTGTCAGGCTGTTGGCAATCCGGCGAAGCTCCTGAGACGCGTGTTTCTCTGGCAGGTCCCCAACAATCACGTTTCTAACTACGCTCTCTGGTGTTTTGTCTTTGATTTCTTCCCTCGATTCTTCCCCGCTGGCGCCACTCTTTTTTACTCTAGTCCTTTTTCTGCTTTCAGAGGTTGTTTTCACCTGTGGCTTGATGTGCAATTTTCCTTTTTCACTGGCCACGTGTCTGGAGTCAAAAGCCAAGGATTTTAAGCAGCCGTTCAGTTGCGTGTCCCTTTCTGCTCCAGGGCCATTGGTGTAGTATTCCAGCTGCACGTCCTTCTCGCTGTCCGGCTCGCTGGAGTTCTGGCTGCACTTCTGATCCTCTGGCCCCCCAAGAAGAATGTCTTCTGCCTGTCCAACACTGACTTCCCATTTAGCCCTAAATCTCTGAGGAACCTTAAAAGTTGGAGACAAAAAAAAAAAAAAAAGACAAAATTTGAGTAGGTACCCAAAGAGACAAAAGCGAGGAGCACAAGGCACAGAACACAGTGACATTCCTGCATTTTGCATCTTTAAGACAATTCCCTGCAACTGTGTCTGGCAGACACAGGAAGTACTGCTGGGTAAGCACCCTGCATTCCAGCTCAGCCCTGTGCATTCCCAAAACAGTAGAAAGGTCCCTGGCAAGTAAAGGTCTTCCAAGAATCGATGTCTTGGCATGCCAACACACCCTAAACACAACAGCCTGTAAAGGGCAATGCATATGGTATGGATCCCTGGCACAGAAATGCAAAGCTACAGCCAGCAAGCCTCACAAGGCAAATACAGCATTGTTTTCCTCAAAATATCTGAGCAGACCTGTTTGCTGTCCTCATTGTTGATTCTTCCTGCATCCCCTGAATTCAGAGCACGATCTGCCCTCTCCATCAACTCACCTCGGGACTAACATGAGATCCACACACATCTAAGATGTGCTCTCTCAAGTTCACAATGTTCATTCCTGAGAAGTCTCCCAGTTCAACTCTGCATCTTTAGAAAAACCAAAAAGCTCTCTGCATACTTAACAGGAACCTCTGCTAATACTCAAAATTAACACGAAACTTGTTTCTTATCTGCATATGTAGTTTTTGGCTGCACAACAGCGCACCAAAAGCTTCACAACTGCTTCTAAAATCAAATCCAATTCCAAGGCAGGAGGAACAACTCACATTGCTGACACTTTTCTTCTAAAGAAAAACTCAAACCAACAAAGTCTCATCTCAGCAGACTCAAGAAGTTTCACAAAGCCGGACAGCAATCCAGCCAAATACTCTCAGCTCTGCATCAATTTTGGCTTCCAGGGGTGCAAAGATGGACATTTATGTGAGTAACAAGCATTTGATTCCCTCTACTGCAGGCATGCTGGCACTCCATTTACATACAGAATGAGATTTCAGCCATGCAGCACTTCTAGAACCAGAGAAGTTACTTGGGAGCATGTCACTAGTTGTTGAGAGCACAAGGAGAGAAGTCCTTAAAGAAGATACTAAACATGCCCTTGGAAAAGAAAAACCAAATAAGGCCATTGCCCCCAGGGACTCACATCTGCAAGAGCACATTCAATCTGATGGTTCTGCACTAACACAGAGAAAAAGAAAAACCAGATACCATTGCCTAGTATAACTATTTGCTCTCTTACAGCAACACAGTAGCCTCTGTAGTTCTTCACTTCAGCAATTCTAACGAGTTAATTTCTGCAGTCACCTTCCTAAAGACATAGACCAGACCCCTGTGTCACATTACATTAACTGGCTACAACTGCTCTGGGCTGTTATGTTTGGAAACGGAGATGGTGCGATGAGCCACAAAACTCATTCCCACAGGCTCACTGACAAAGCATTTTCCAAGTCAAATTATAAGTCCTAACAGGTTTCTATAAAGAGAATTACTGAAGCAGTGCTAAAAATCCCACTGCTTTATCTCAGCCAGCGATCTAGTGAAGCATGCAACTCCACCTCTGATTCAGATCAGCCAAAGGAGGCTGCCAGGGAGCACAGAAGTTTTTTAGCAGTGCTGCAATCCACAGCAGGAGAGGGCTGTGCTGCTGAACAGATCCCACACCAACAGAGCCCAGATTCCTCTGCCTTCCAGAGCTGTCCAGGGCAGTAGAAGCAGGAGGCCACACCCCAGCACAGAAGAGAGTCTGGAAACTCCTGGCAGTTTATAAACTATGCTGTTGTAAGGACACAAAGAATCCCTTTCCTGGCTGACTTGCTGCAGTCAGTCTCACAGAAGCTGTCAAAGTACAAATTCAGGCATAAAGGAATATTTTGTACTGTGAAGATTCAAAGAAATAAAAACATATTACACAAAACAGCTCTTTCACCTTGTGTTTGTATCCTTTTTCCTTTTGCTTTCCTCTTTTCCGGAGAACAGGCAGCTCTTCAAACTGATGTCTCCCTTCAAAGAGGACAACAGCTTTTCCAGGAACCCAGGTTTTCTCTGAAGGTTCTCCTAAGGTATCCACATAGTACTCTCGGTATGGTCTCTGACCGGAAACTATTTCAAGAAATTTAACAGAATTACCCCTTGTATGTAACAGAATAAAGACACAAAAAGAGACACAGAAAACAGTAACAATTTGAGAGGTAATTTTCAATTACATTTTGCTTAACAACATTCCCACATAAATGACAGTTATGGGGGATTTCTACTCACAACTAAGGGAGACCCCTTTGTTTGCTGCTGTCTATATTCTACATTGCTAGTCTATTTTTAAATTGTTTGGGCTTTTTTTTTTTTTTTACAATTGATTAACACGCCTATGACTGGTCATCTTCCTACAGCAAAGACTGCTTGCAAAAAAAAAAAAAAAGTAAAGATATGTAAATATTTAACATGCCTATGACTGGTCATCTTCCTACAGCAAAGACTGCTTGCAAAAAAAAAAAAAAAGTAAAGATATGTAAATATTTTTTCCTTGAGAGACACAACACACCAGGCAGAATATATTTTTTCTGCTACTCCCTGATTAATGATTAAACAGTCCAGAGCACTTGACCGTTGGGAAAGCACAACAGTGCTGGGAACACCCAGAACTGACATCCTTCTGGACAGGATTTAGTCACTCAGATTACACTTCCAGCCCATTTGGTTTGTGCTACCTCTTCCAGGGTGCCAGCACAGTGTGGCAGCCTGGCCCTAAGCGATGTTGAAATTGAGATTCTAACCAAGACCACTGAGAGGATGACAATGACCAGAACAACATCAAACCAAGTGCAAAGATCACAGGCTTCATCCACCCCATTCAGTTCTGGGACTCAAGTCATTGAGCCTATACCTTCCAGCTCCAAAAACCTTCCAAGCCAAGAGCTTGCTGAGAAAAGGTAAACTGCCTTTAACTAAACACCATTCCTCAAATCCCAAGAGAAGAGCTTTCAGCACAAGTGACAAGGTTGAAGCGACCTGCCTTGTTTTGAAGGGCTTGTTCCCTTGGCAACAGGAGAGCCAAGGCAGCAGGACCGTGCTTCCTACAGTGCACACAGAGCCCAGCTCCTCCTGCCCAGAAGTGCCAGAGCTCAGCTCCACCTGCCTTGCCACTTTGGCATTGGGAAGGGAGGACAAGCAGATTACACACAGCCACAGCTGGAAAACACCATTTTCCCCTGAACTCCACTGGTTTGAACACAGATAAAACAATGATGGGAGAGTTCATCATGTGGCTGGAGATCAGGCCTTCCTGGAACTTGCTGACAGAGCTTTTCCTCCCTGTAGAATTCCTTTATTAACAATCCTCATGCACAGGCTGAGAGGGAAATACTGGACAGCTATATACATTAAATCCTGCCCAAAACTTCAGGAGGAGAGATGTGAGGGGACAATATATATCAGCATATCTTCTGGAAACATCTCTGACAGGATTTTGAGAGCTGGAAACAAACTATTTAAAATATCACATTCACTATTCTCTAGAGTCATGATAAGTGCCTCCCCAAAGGATGAAGGGGGAGGTGAAGAAAGAAGACTTCAGCAACCAAGCTTGGGGATGATGTGAGCACCATGCAGGAAAAGCTACTTCATGTGTAGAGAAACAGCAATGGCTCTGAGCTGATGGCCACTCAGAAAGAACTCCACTCATGCACAGCACTTGTTGTGCTTAGGCTGGCAAGGGCCACAAAACCTGGAGACAAATACAGTAGTGACTGGCAATCTCACCAGTCTAGAGCTGTCAGTGGCAGAGGACACCAGTTCAAGGGGTTTCTAGTTGCCCAGAGAATAAAAAGAATCAGAAGGGGAAACCAGGAACAAATAAGCCTTTCTGTTTGTGGCAGTCTCCCCGTGGCATCTGGTATGACACTAAAAGCAAACAATTCCTCATTTCCCTTCTGTTCTTTTCATCACTCACCTATCTCTGTCTTGATCTTTCTCCCTTCCTGGCTCTCTCCTGTGGTCAAGCACACACAGCTCTGTTGTATTTGTCCATCTCTTCTCCTTGCACTCCACTCACTCACACTATACCCTGAACATTCACATACATGGCTCCATTTCTTGGTTTTTCCAGAATTTCCCTATCAACAGCTCCCTAATTTTTTGTGCTAAACAAGACCCAAAAATTTCACTTCCATGCACATGCTCCCATCACACCCTCAGGCATGTAGCAGCTACACTGCACTACCCCACACTCCACTCCTCAGCCTCTCCAGCCTCCCGTTCTCCAAGAACAACTCTGTGTCCTCACACATTCCAATCTTCCCAGCCCTGCTTCCTCACCTGTTCATCTCCTTTTTCTCTGCATAATTTTTTGAGAGGCTGCTCTTCTGCACTGCCCTGAGCTTAGCCCAGCTATCTGTCCTTCCAACAGTCTGGGAAGAAAAGACTAAATGTCCAACAGCTCTCTGCCACTTCATCACCCCCAGCCCCTTCTTCTCCCTGCCACCTCCCTCATTTAGCTTTACTTTCTTGTTTTCCATAGCACAGCCTATTTCTTCACACCTTTCAAAGGCTAGAAATGCTTTTAAAATTAATTAAAAACTGCAGCATCCTGCCATACACACCACCTCCTCTTTGTGGTCTGAGTAGATACAGTACCTTTCATTTTTGAGTGACAGTCCAGCACTGGGTCATGACAAATTGTGCATGGCCACCATGGGCGTCTGTTGAACTTGGCCCAAACAAGATCCCCAACTTCATACTTCACTGGAGGTTTCTTCTTGGCTTGGATCTTTGGGGAAAAACCAGAATACAAGAAATCACTAAAGCTCCAGATGCTTTTGAAGAGATTTGCCTCCCCCCCTGTGTGCAGATTACACGGGACAGCAGAGACATTTGCATTAAAAAGCAAGTCCTGATTTTACTTAGTGGCTCCTACACCTTCAAAGAACACAATGGTTCTCCCCATTCTTCTGCAAGAACAAAACAATAAGAGGATTTGAGTAGGTTTTTGTTATTTTTTTAGTAAGTAACTGTGACCTCTGGTAAATGACTGCACTCAAACTTCACACATTTGAACAGGAAAATATCTGGAGTCACTACTAGACCCCATTATTTTACCAACACGAGTTTGTTAATTTCAAAGGTTGCAACATACGGAAAAAGTAACAGTAAGAGACAGTGAAATTTTCCTGTCTGAAACATGATAAGAACAGCAAGTGTTTATCAACTGGGGAGGAAAAAAAAAAGTTGGTATCTACAAGTTAGTAACCTTCTTGCTTCTCATATGTGTTCAGGAAAAAGCTTCACCAGAAGCTTTGAAACCAAAGACAGG
This sequence comes from Onychostruthus taczanowskii, assembly GCF_017590055.1. Lineage (NCBI taxonomy): Eukaryota > Metazoa > Chordata > Aves > Passeriformes > Passeridae > Onychostruthus > Onychostruthus taczanowskii. The sequence continues at coordinate 3,456,033 of NW_024498573.1, forward strand.
CAGAATCACAAAAAAAAAAAATTATATACTGATGTTTAGCTTATATGAGCAGATCTGGTGTTGCTCTGCCCCAAAACTAAGGAGCAGAGAGGGAGTTTAAGAGCAGGCACCTCGCTCTAGGACACAGACAGACACAACACTGACCTTGCCTGTCTCCACAAGCTGCTCACAAGTATCAACTCTGCAGACACAGCCACCCAAATCCACTCAGCTTCTCAGGGCTGTGCAGCAGCCACAAGAACACCGAAATCTTTCAACACACAAACCCTAAAGCTGTTTAATGCCATTTCTGTGTCACTACCCAAGAGCTGAGAGCAGATCCCGCGCCCGTTTGCGAAGCACGGAGCCTCTCTGGCTGCATGTGCTTCACCAGCAGGACCTCTGCCAAGGAGAGGATCTAGGAGCTTTGGTGTTGTGAATCATTGAGCCAAGACGAGATACAATAGGTTTTCACAGGATATAAAAGTCCCTGTACCCAGCTGTGGGGTATCCTGCCTGTCTAGCAGCACCCACCAACATGTCCCAGGTGGGTTCAGCATTTTAAGAGCTCCAAGAAGCACCCCAGGTATTTTTGCTGCCGTAAGTACAAGCAATATGCTCCTCATTAAAGTTGTTACAGCACAAACATGCACCCTTCTGCTTCACTTCTCCATCCTGCTAACCACCCTGCTCCAGGCACGTCTCTTGCCATACCCAGTTCAACATCCCAGCAACTAAAACACAACAGACCTCTCTAATAAAAGGTATATTCCGTTTCTCATTGAGTTTTATGGGTCTTCTTCATGTGGTTAAAGAAAACACAAAAGAACAAACTCTGTCACATGAAAAAAAGGCACGTAATGATGTTACAGACTACATTATTGAAATTCTTCTCACTCACTCATCGAAAGCCACACAATAACTTATTGCTGAGCAGGAGTTCAGGAAGAGGGAATGTGAACAGCCCCGGGCAGGGGGCTGCAACCCCTTCTCTCTGCCACTGCCTTGCTGCAGCCTCTGTGTCTCCAGCTGTATCTGTGAGCACAGGACCAGAGGTGCTGCCTCAGCTGCTGCTTTTAAAATGCAGATGCACTTTCAGATGCAAACCCCTTCTTTTTTAAGTCTGTTTCCCTGCTTGAGTTCTTCTAAATGTGACTTTGGCCTCAAATTTTTTTTTACAGATTTCCAGCCTAGGCTTTGAGGGGCACTTGTATATCCCAGCTGATTATCTCCGATGCTGCCATACACATACAATAGATGAGCATCTTCCTGACAACTGTAACCTGAGCCCAGGCACTGGACAGAGCAGTAAAACCTCACTGGAGCTTTGCCAGAGCCATTCACATTGATCCACCTGAACGACATCCACAGCCCCTGCCCTTAGGCAAGTCTGCATTTAAATCAACTCTTTGTCAACCTCCAACACCCCATCCCAGTGAAAAGGTGGCTTTCAAGAAACTATTCAGACAATGTCTAAACCTCTTTCTAAGAAGTCAGCAGCTATTCTCATTCCTGCCCAGTTTCCTCTCTCATTTCCCCAGCATTAGCAGTCAGGTGCTGGACTCACCATCACCCACCACTAAGTCCCCACCAGAGGTCACAGAGGCAGATCAGGAAGCATCATGTCCTGAGGGAAGCCTTGTGACAGGATGCACTGCAGCAGGTCACTGGCTTGCATATTTTTCCTCTCTAGTCTCCCTAAATCCCACCAACCTGCCAGAGATGCCTTAACATTTTTTTTCTTTACATGGAAAAAAATCTGCTAGGGACTTTCAAAACGTGTAGCACTGAATAGCCAACAGCAGAGGAGCAAAAGCAGCAATTATTGTCCTTTCCAGGTACAGTTAAGTCTCTTCCTTTAAACTCTGCAGCATGATAGAAAAATTATAGCCCCAAAGCACATATGTCTTATGTAAGAATACAACAAGTTTCACTCCTATAAAAATTAGAATTTAATATGCCAAGATTAAACTGCTGATAAATCCTGATGGCCAAAAATTTAGCCCTGCAGTAACAGTGACTTTTCTGTGAGCTAGGAAAAGCCAAAGTTTTTTTAAAAATTTCAATTGTAGTTCCGTACATCTGATCACAGCACTGTTCACCTTCAGAGCATGGACATATTCAAGTATTTAAATAACAAGAAAATTTGTGAGGCAGATTGGGTAAAATCCATGTTGTAACCCAGTGGAAATACACTGAAGAAATTAAACCAGGTAAGAGTTTTGGTTAGTGAGGAAGGAAAGGACAGGGCCTTCTCCATTGATGGGGAACAACAAAGTTTTGTATTGTCAGATGCTCTCCTCAAGGGAGTCAGTGCTGTCTACTCTTTTATCAAATGTTTGGCAATTATTTGCTGCTCAGATGGGACAAGCTACAGCCTAAACGTGAGACGATACGCAGCATTTCTGATCACTCTGTGCTATTTTTGGACCAAACAAGACTGCACCTTGCAGATGTTTTTTATCAAACCCTCTCCACCAAAGACCCCAAATGATCACTGTGGAAGGGGTCACAAGCCAAGATTCAGCCAAGATGACACAAAAACCACCTGCAAAGTCAACTCTTGAATCTGTACTACGCCAACCAAACACACCAGTCTGCAACTCACTAAGTGAAATACCAAACACTGGTGCTCAGTTTCATGAGGAAGCTTTCTATTTGAAAGCCAAGTATCTTTACCCTCCTGAAATTCTCAACATACAGCAAATAATGAAACATATCAAGCAAAGAAAGCTTAAATTTCCAAGTGTTTTTATTTTGCTAACCATACTGTCAGTCTTCAACTGTCTGTCACTAATCTTCCTCCTTTGAAAATAACCACATCATTAAAAAGTGGAAAAAATAACTCTTTATCCAGTAACCACTCTTGTCTCTGTCACTGGAAGCTGTTGTTCAATCCATTCATCTTGCTGGATGAAGTGGCACAAAGCAGAAGCCCACAAACACAGACAATGCTGACAGCCACAGGGTGCACCTTTCCTGCAGCACTGGACATCCCTGAATAAAAATCAGAGCAGCACCAGCCTCTCCAGTGCAGCTGGAGACGCAGCTGCAGACACCCCACGTGCCCCAACAGCGTGACCAGGGATGTGACCACCTTGGCAGAGCCACAGCAAGACTGAACTGCACACAAAGGGGCAGAGATATGTCTGCTGTTACAGGCAATTTCAAATCTGCAATTTCACATAGCCAAAGAGACATCTGTCCAGAGATCAAGCACTGATCTGCAGCCATTGTAGCCCTGCACACTTCCAACTCAGACCTGCTTTGGAAAGCCATCGTGGAAACATCTGGCCAAGAAAGCCCTATCACAGTTTATTCCTGACTTAATGATAAACAATGTTACTCAATGAAGCCAGGGACAGAACATGATTTGCAGAAAGGCTGGGGCAGCAAGAGACTGTGTATAAGGACGATGAAGAAAAGCAAGAAAGAAGCCACTGATCCCCCAAAAATAATGGAGGAAGATTCTGCCAAGCCCGTTTCAGGCACAAACTGAAAAGAATCAAAGCCAAGGATGAAAATAAAAGGAGGAGGCCACATCCAAAGGGTAATTAACTAATGCAGTGTAAACAATGACACTAATAACCTTTTCCTCTGAGTGTACAGCAGATACCTGCCCAGGGCCCTGCAGCAGCAGCATGGGATAGGGATATCTCCTGAGCAGATCTCACCACACTGGTAGCTGCAGGTAAGTCACACCCCACATGAGCCGGCCCAAATATCACTGCCAGGGGCAGAAACAGCAACAACTCTGCCCCACAAACTTCCAGTGCTCTTTTCAAACCTTCTCATTCCCAGGCCAGCAACTCTCATGCTTCTCCCTGCATTCCACATATACCCAGGATAAAGTTGTTCCCAATACCTACTTCTTATCAGTTAGAACTGGAAGCTTGCTGAGGATCAGTCCACAGCCTGCCCCCACCACCACTTTTTATTCCTTTAAGTTTGGTGATCATTAATTTTTTCCTAACACGGTGAAATGATAAGAAGTCCATCTAATTTCTACGAGCCACTAATGCCAGACATGGCTGAACTGGCTCAAGATCAAAAGCTTTTTTACCAGAAATAAACCCTACCAAAATGAACTTGAGGGAAAGATGACATTTGAAGCTGCCTGGATAGCCTGGGCCTGACAGCCTGCTGGAGAGGGACTTCTTACAATGACACAGAGTGACAGGACAAGGGGGAATGGCCATAATCTGTGAGTAGGTTCATATTAAATGTGAGAATGAAATTCTTCCCTGGGAAGGTAGTGAGGCCCTGGTACAGGCAGCCCAGAGATGCTGTGGCTGACCCTGGATCCCTGGAAGGGTTCAAGGTCACACTGGATGGAACTCTGAGCAATGTCATCTAACAGAATATTCTCTGCCCATGGCAGGGCATTGGAACTACATTGTCATTAAGGTCCCTTTGAACCCAAATCATTCTGTGATTCTAAAAAGAAGTTATCCACTAACACAACCAAGCCCACAGATGGTGTCACAGGTGCCCTGTGCCTAGGACAGGCCGCTCCCAGCTCCTGCCATTTCAGCAGAACAGGTTATTCACCCTCTGCCCTCACAAAGGAGAGGCAGCAACTGGGGCAAGCTCTCCCTATTAAAATACTCCCAGAACAAGCCTGGAAGGGCATTGCTAAAGCTGCCCCCAAGAGTCTTCAGGAGATGGAACTTCCCTCCAGCTACAGCACAACCTCACTGAGTTAGCAGAGTTTAAGACAAAGAGCAGTTTTAACCTCAGCACTGAGCTGTCCATACAGCTCCTGTCCCAGGGGATCCAGATCCTTTAACTCTGGTCATAGAAACGAAGCAGCAATGGATGCAATTCCCACACAGTGACTGCTGCTGACAGACAGTTAAAAGGTCAGCCCCTACCTCTGTACTGCTCTTAATGAAGGGAGAATGGAAAGAAGTCTGAGTGATCCACGGTTCATTACTTCACTCAGCCCCAACGCTTGTGCACTGAGAATGAACAGACACAGAGAGAAGGAAAGAGAGGAATTGGGAAATAACCTTTGCTTGGGAATGCTGCATGGTAAGGTAAAATGAGGAGACTAAGAACAACAACAAAGCAAAATTAGTAACTGCTTGTGATGGAAGCCAGAAATAATAATCCTCATTAGCAAAGATTCATATTTTAAAGAACATTTTGTGAAATCAAAAGCAATTTGATTGAAAAAAAAAAAACCAAGCTTAAGAAATATTTGAAACGAAGCTAGCAGAGATCACCAAAGTTTCCTCTACACAAAGTACCATTACCAAGCACAGGAGCTTTAAGCCCTTACAGAGAGGCTGCAATGCTGACCCTGCACACCCTGTGACAAAACTTAGAGGAATCAATCCCTGCACAGGGAAAGGGGCAATCCCAACTGGAGTCCATATGGACAAAACCTCCACCCAAACCACAGCACACAATGGCATATCAGAAGAAACCAGAGTAATAATCACACTGGCACTTCATGGCAAGCTTCAAACCAAACAGAGCAGCTGGAGAAGCCTGATGGAAGCCCATGGGCAGCCTGTGCTGCTGGGGACCTGGGGACATGCTCTTCATCCCAACTGCTCCAGTCTTCTTCAGCACTGCAGCCAAAAGCAAACAGATGTCTGACCTACGTTCATGTCTGAGAAGTACAGTACCACTTATCTGGGATCATTATCATCCAGAAGTGTTAAATACTCAGTAATCCAATATTCACTAGCAAAAAATACAACAGAGATTATGACAGAGACCAAACTTCTGTTATCAACACGTTTGCAGGTATTTGTTGTCTTTGGCCAGTTTTTACTACCATCTTCCAGGGTACTGAAGTTTTTCAGGGTTCATATGTACATATGAACCACCCTGAAAGGTTAAAATAAAGGGAGCAGATTGGACTGCTTTGAGTAATTCCTACATCCTGAAGCATTTCTATCAAGTTCAGGAGTTATCCACATACAGATATTAAATAACGAATGTACTGATGAGAGAACACAAAGTTTCACTCTCCAAGATAACTGGGTAACAGCATCCCTGTTTCACTCAGTGGAGGCAGTTTTCCTTAGGGATGGGATGGAAGAGCAGTGGAAGAGAAAGCTTTGGCACTTCAGCATCCCAGCTACCAGAAATGCACCAAAAAAAAGCAAGGTTTGAGGGAGGCAGGAGGAGGAAGTGGGAGAGAAGGGGTGTGATTCACCCAGATCCCCAGTGGAGAGAAATCCACTAACACACAGAAGACTTCACTTCCAGGAGCCTCAAGCAGAGGACAGACTCTCACACTTGCTTATCTGCACACATTTTAAACGATAAGCCACATTGTCTTTTAATCAGCACTAATTGTTTCAGCAAGCGAGAAACTGCTGGCATTACCAAAACTTTGCAAATTCTCACAAAGAACAATTACCCACAAATATCTTCTTATGTCACAGAACAAGCAAAAAAACCACAAACTGAAATCAGGTCATCAGATTTGTCCCCTTTTCAGCCTTAGTTTTGTGCTCCTCTATGTATTACCGAATTGCTCACAAACAAGACCTCAGATAAACACAGTGTTCATTTTTCAGAGATGAAGTTTCTAAATCCATGAAATGAAAAACACATTCAAACTGTGCAAAATGAAACTTGGCTATTCTAATTTATATATGTATGTTCTATTCATTACAGCTTAAGCTGTAACCAGAGTGAAGCAGAACTAGAGAACAACATGTACAGTGCAAAGTGAATACCATACTAGAACCTCAACAGCTACAAAGTGTGAGTTTGGGTTGATGTAAATAAAATTAACTGGCTTTTTGCTTGTTTTGGTTTGGTTGTTGATGTCGTTTGGGTTTCAGTCCATGGGATTCTTTAAAAGCAACAAACATTTAAACGGGGGCGGGGCGCTTACAAATCTTATTTTCTGCAGAAGTTTTTATTTACCCACAGGAATGGAAGGGATAATCCTACTTTGCTACTCCAAATAAAAAGATGCCTCTTACACAAAACCATAACCTCCTGAAAATGAGGAGGCATTCAGCATGTAAACCCCCCTACCCAACAACTACCATTTTTCTAAAAGAAACAGAATTTCTATTCATATAAAATTAAGTTTGAATTTGCACTTAAAACGTCAACTGCTTTTTCTGAGTTCCTACTAAAATTTAAATCAGAATTTTTGAACACTATGAGGGCAATAAATTTATCTTATGCTTATTTATTTCTTATTTCTCTTATTTATTTCTTTATTTCTTCTTATATTCACACTCAAAGCCATGACCTGAGGAAGGTTCATGCTTCAGGCACCAGGCACTACAAACTTATGCTTCCAAACCTTTCTGTGATGAATTCAGCTTCCTAAACATTGTGAACATACTGTGAGAGGACTGTCAACTAGAATCAAGAGGAACCTGACTTGTTCTACTGCTGTTATTTAGAAATCTGCTGGCAGTCACCACATTAGCCAGAACAGCAGGAACAGTAGGAAGTCTGAATAGGTGCTTGGGGAAAACCAAACAACAAACCAACATCAGGGCAAGGGGAGGAACTATTAAAAGGGTGATAACCACTCTGCTCCTCACCCTTCTTATGAGGCAACTGCAGGTTTCTATCTTTCCACCAACAATGGGAGGGAAAAGTCATGAACACACTCCTCCAAAACAAGTGGAACATGGAAGCCTCAAGCAGGGCTGAGGGTGAGAGCCTCCCTGCACACTCAGCACTGCAGGCAATACAGGAGCTGGAAAAGAAACTGGCAGTTTCCAGTGTGCTGAGATACTACTGTGCAGGAAATTCACTGTTCACTTTTTCCTAAAGAATGCCACACCAAAAGGCATTCCATCCTCTGGCTTGGATGCAACACTTGAATTGCTCCACCCAACTCAACACTTCTGGTGTCTCACATGCAAAAGTCAATGCCTGAAAACATAAAAGGAGTCCACAGTGCATTATTTCTGATGAGTGTCTGAAGGTTAAAACAAATTACTCTGCTATTTTGTTGTATAATTATTTTACTGTAAAGCTGTTTTTTTTCCTGAAGAGCCCAGCAGTGGGATGTGCTATCTCCAGCACAGCATCCACAGCTGTCCCAATTTCTGCATGTGACCAACAGAAGTTCCCTACCAAGAACTCACTCAAAGCTTTTCTTGCCAACCCTTCCTACCCCAGCGGCCTACTCCATGAGGAAGAGGACGGGAAAACACAAAGGAAGACTCCAGAACTAGAGAAGTGCTGCCCTTTCCCTGTGATTCAGGCACCAACAGTGCTCCCAAAACCCTCCCCTCCCTGATGCCACTCATGTGGTGCCCCTTCCACCTGCAGCCTTGCTCTTCACCCAGAACCCCAGCAGCACCTCAGCCCCCCAGAGACAGCAGGGAATGCTGCTGGAAAAGCCATTCATTCACCTGTGGATTGTGCAGCTCCACCACTGCCAAGCCTACAACCAGTGCAGGCAGTGAGTTGGGACAACTTAGCACAACCCTTCTGCTCTGGTTGTGCTAGAGACAGCAGTGAAGGCACCCAGACAGGACCAGCCTGTCCTTGAGAGGAGAAGTGGTGATACACAAGGTGACTTTTCTCCCAATTTCTCTTTGCCGTTTTTCCAAAGAATTGTGCGAGATAAATCTTAATGATAACCACAAAGAGTCAGCATGTCAATTTTAACAAGTGCTTTACCATCCTTCAGTAGAGGAAAGACACACTGCTGAAATTCCTCTGGGCTTCATCAATGCTTTTGGACACAAAAGAGATGGATGCACACCCAGGCCATCTTTATCCCTGTCACACATTTAATCACTGCTGCAGAGCTACTGTGAGCAGCCACACTGGAACCAGATTAATAGAACAAGAACAGAGCACTTCAGCTGGCACCTGCTCCAACACACGGCAGCATCTTCCCCTCTCCTTGGCACTGGGGTCAGGAGCACCCACTCAGATCAGCCAAAGCAAAGCCTGTGCTCCTACCCAGGGCTGAGCCAGCGGGCTCCAACCTTCCCACCTCACAGCTTTCCTCAGCATGGAACCACAGCTCTGCAGCCATGACAAACTCCCTCGTGCTACCATTCTTCACCAGACGACTCTGTGCAGACAGAACAAAACATAGGTCATAATTTTTTGGTATTAAAAGCAGCATTCACCTAAACTGTCGAGTTTTTTAAGTCCTAGGACAACTGCCTGCCTGATTTCTCTTTCTGATGTTTCTATTCTCTCTGCCTTTCTAAATGCCAGAGCAAATAATTGAAAAGCAATCAAAATAAGCTGTCAGTCACAGGCAAGAAAAGCAGAAGTATATTCCAAGCAACTGTACTGAAAATTGACCATCATCCATAACACAAATTTCTGAGTTACAAATATATTTTAAAAATCATCTCAATTATATATTAGAGAACATTGCTTTTTTCTTGGGGCCCAAGTAGCTCGTTGACCATATTTAGAGTTCACCTCTTGAGTGAGCTGCAGATTTGTTCAGTTAACTTGGGGAAATTTTTTAAAAAACACAATAATTGTTGCACATCACACACTTTAACCCCACTTCTGGGAACAAGGGTTTAATAAGGTACAACAAGAAGCTTCTACATGGCAAGAGGCAATGAACAAATCCATGACTTCATGCAGAATATGCTGCTCTGAAGTCAAAGGTTACTGCTATAGTGTCAAACTGAGCCACTATCACTGATTTTAATTTTACCAAGGCTTGAGAAGGAGTTGTAACAGTTAAACGTCAATCACTACCCTCAACAACCCAAGATTCATTAGGAAGAAAAGGTTCAAGTTGTGGGAGATATACTCTTCCAAAAGAAATCACCAGCACATATAGTCATTTAGCAGGGTCTGAGAGGCAGCATCCAGCCAAAAAAAAAAACACCTGCAAAAGCCAATTTAATTGCTCCTATTGCCAGACTTACAACTTCAAACAGTTTATTAAGCAGGACATTCTTTGAACAACTTCTCTCCTGCTCAATTTTAAAAGTAAATTTTAAATTTGGAAAGCAGAAATTACACAGAGGTTTCTGTCATTACATGCAGCAAAACACCACTTTCTAAACTGTCCAATCTGAAAGAAAATACCTCTGTTTTTGCTATTTGCAAACAGACAGGTTCAGCTTCGGAACATGAACCGCAAAGACATCAGTCATTCAAATTTCACACGGCACACCAGGTATTTTCTAGAGAAACCAAGTCATTTCCTGTAACACAATGTACGCAAACAGATATTTCACACCTAATCAGCAATCAGAAAACAAATACAATGAAACAAGGAGAGGAAGGGCAATCTCACCCAAATGCTATGACAAAACACTTCCAGGATCCAACCTGCTGTGCAGGAGAGCTCTGGATCCTACAGACTGTTCAAAACCCTCAGAAAGAGCTGCTCTCACAGCCTCACACACTGCAGGTCCTGCTGTGACAGCTCCTAACACCCCCCACTCACACCTCCACCATGACCAAGAGGCAATGCAGCATCATCACACCGTGAAAGCATGAAGTCATTAAGGACCTTAAAAATTTATGGTCAATAACACAGGCAAGGACAGGACCCTGACGGTGGAAATTCCCATTCTTCTGGGCACTCACCATGGCTGAAGTCCTTTACAGGTAAGTTTAGAGCTATTTGAAACAGGAATGCCCTTCAGTACAAGGCCTGGTGGGTGCCATCAGGCTGCACAGCAAGGCAAGATCTAGCTACAGGCTCTTTTCTGTGAAATAATACCATCTTCCAAACAGTGTAAATCCTAATGGCAAAAGGGGATGTGTGCCAGATCAGAGGCATGGGGACAGTAGCACACAAAGACCCTGTTCTCTCCAGATGCACAGAGCAGGAGATAATGCTTGCAGGAATCACTGACAGCCAAACAGAATTCATCTCCTCACCAGGAAGATGTCAACTGACCAAGGAAATTTGTGCTCCCTGCTAAAACAAACCACTGCCATATCTACTATATCTCAGGAATATGATGTTATCAATAGCTGGTTACACCTCGGATCAACAGTCTGGAGTAGGAGATTCTTTCAGAAATGTTTACAGGAGTAGTGAGGATCACGTGGCTTCAGTTCCTTCATTTTATTTTTAGCAGAGAGAGAAATGGCACCAGACACGTCAGTTAATAGATCAAGCAGGGGAGTAACTCTCACACAGGCAACACCAACACTTTATAATGAAAGTACCCTCCCACAGCTGCAGATCAGAACACAACTCAAGGTCATAATGGATTAATTCTAGAGAGGACTCTGCTGGCCTTCAATAATTCCAACACAGCGCAAACAGCGTGATTCTGGTAAGGCAAAAACCTTCCAGGAGCCTTACAAACATGCCACACTCATTCCTCACACCCAGCCTCTGGAAGCAGCCATTCTTAGGGATAAAACATCTGGCTCTAAATTTCCCCATACCTCACTTCCTCACTGTCATTACCTGAACATCACACTCCTGCATCGTGGGAATGGACAATAAGGAAGTAATAATGAAAAGTGACACTGAGCCTCATGCAAGCCTCTGCACATCCTGAAGTCTGAAACCATCAGTGTCCCATGGAGAAAACAGCTTGAGAATGCAAAATGTATACACAGCAGGAGTGGCCCAGATGTACCTGAATCCAAGAACTCTCTGCTTCCTCAAACACTCAACTCTGCAAATCAAATTTTTCAAACATACTTCATACATAGTAACTAAAAACCAACAAACTGAAGTATTAAGGCACCAAAAGTTACACGAGAAGAGCAAATTTTGCACGACAGTTCTGCAAGAAACAACTCCACCTTGCTCCAATTCCTCAGCATCTAAATTCAAGCAATATCTACGGCACTCAGACCTTCAGTCGCTGTACCCACCCTCCCAGCACTGGAGTCTGGACTCACATAATGCTGCCCAGGGCCTCTGCAACTTGGAAATGCCAGGAGAGCACTACAGACAAACTCACATCGGGATGGTAAATAACAGAGATAGCCAAGAACAACCACCCATTTAAATTTAAATGGCCATAGCCCAACACGTGCACAAGGCAGCAAGCCAGCAGCTACTGAATCACCACCTCTGGAGAACAAGACCCAAGAACTGATGCTATAATTTCCTTCTCAACACAAAATCTGTCAGGAGCTACTGGAAACTTCAGACACCCTTAAGGGAGGATTAAGGTGGCACTTAAAATAGTTTTAGTTCGAATATGCACATCTCTCTTTACAACTGAATGGTACCTGAGCAACCTCCCCTGTTTGGGGAAATGTCTGAGAGCAGCGGGTGCCAGGGCTATTAACAAATCCCCATGCAAAACAATACCTGCCACCACCCCTCCCGCCTAGAGGCATTACTTAAATGCTGGACTTTGCATCTCACTTAAGACTAAACCAAATTCTGGCCCTTCTGCTCCAAGCACTCTTGACATTTGAGAAATTTGCCTTTTCAAAGCAAGCATCTATTCTCACAAGGGGCAGACACAGACACCGGAGATACACACACACACTTCCCTCTTGGCAAAACAGGAAGTTTGAGCAGCAGTGGCACACTCAGAGCCAAGAGCTTCGAAAATAAAAGCTCTGAGACAGTCATGCTGTAAGGTGGAGGAGCCCCATCAACAAGCAGCATAAAGCTGATAGCTGTTAAGAGTAGACAAACAGCTGTGCAGAACTCCCAGGGATTCATGATGCTTTTTTCTGGGGGTGGGTTTTTGTTTTAGGTTTTAGCAAGTTCTCAAAAAAAAAAAAATTATTCCAGTTACCAAACACAGATGAGACTGGCATTAAATGCCTAAATGAATACATGACCTGAAGAGCAAACCTGGGTATTTCTAGCTACTATGTCATGTTCAACCATTAAAAGATTTGAATTGCCTCAGAGGTAACTTGGCACTTGGCCCTGTCTTTTCCCATTCCACAAGCAGTGGAGCTAAATGAAGGACCACTCAGACAACATGCATTCACTTACTGAAGAAAGAATGCAAGACTTAGGGAAAGCAGGACCCCAGGCTGCCTAAAAAATGCTTTTCTTCTTTGCGTTTTTTTTTGGAATGCAGCTGTGCTTTCAAGTCACCAGAACAACCCAGCAAGGCTAACTACAGCACACAGGTAAGGCAGTTTCACTGAAAAGTCAACCCTCGTTGCATATTCAAATAACAGGCTCCGTCACTAGGACGGTTTTGTCACTCTACCAGCTGCAGTTCTGTGGAGCACGTTGTAAAGGCAACTCTTGTGAAAGTACCTCAGCGAGCTTCTGTTTACAAAGTGAGACCCTCCCACAACTGCATCACCGAGCACATGTCTGCGAGAGATCCCGCTTTCCTCTGCAAAGCAAAGCTGAAGAGATGCACAAACCTCAGACCCACAGCAGCCTCTCACCACCAGAGACCGAGGGATTCCTCCCAAGGAACGCTGAAGAGTATAAACTGTTCCACAAACAAATTAAGCTGCTGTCAGCATCTTCCTGAACTCGCCCCTTGCACGGGCACTCTGTGACAAGGGCTCCCCACCTCCCAGAGCACGCAGCAGGAACACTGAGTGTTCCCAAAGGAACACAATCCTGCCTCCCAAGCACTGCACGCACCAGCACGATCTGTCCGGCATCAGCGGCTCTACTGAAATTAGAGAGCAAGATGGTTTCGGTATTAGTCCTATCAAAGGAGCTAATCTTCAAACCCTGCATCAATACTTTAAGTCCAGAGTATCCTCCAGCAGGGAACCCTGAGGTGGAAAAACATATTGAAGAAATACACAAGAAAAACGCAAAACAACGGAAAACTGAAGGAAATATACATATACGGCTGCAAATAAAAGGTTACACTGAGAAACATCTCTTATACTTGGATTCAAAAGCAAATTACTCAAAAAAAACTACTAAATGCATCTATCTCCTTTCAGAACTCCTACTACAGTTCCATCAGTTGTTTCTTATTAATTATATTATAATTAAAGGAATTTGTGAGTATGGAGAGAAATTAAAACAAAACAAAAAGTCCGCCTGAATAAGAGGCAAGGTTTGCTGCCTGTGTCAGGCCATGACACGGCCTCTCCCCGGCCACCGCCAAGGTCTCACAGCTCGGCAACCTCAGGCCTGGCCAGACAAAGAGCCTCTGACAGCGTTCAGCCGGAGCGGCAGGAGATGGGAACGCTCCCTCCTGCCCTGCTCATCTGCACTGCGCTCAAAAAAACCCCCTTCGAACGGGGAAAAAACTCCACCGAACTCCGCAGCGAGTCGCTGGGCAGAAGGATGATGCCTCTTATTCCTGACGGGAGAAAAAGCGGTGGGGGGAGCGCGGGCGGCCGCGCCGGGACACAGGTGCGCGGTGAGCGCGGTGACAGCCCGCGCTGGCCGCGGCACGGTCCCCTCGCTCGGTAAGATGGCTCCCATCCTCCGGGGTGCCGGGGCGAGGGAGGCAGCGCGGCCGGCCCGGCCCTGCCGCACCGCAAAATGGCAGCGGCCACGGCCCCCCCGCCCGCGCCCCGACGGTGCTTACGAGTTGCAGGGCCGCCGAGGACTCCGGCTGCTCCCCGGGGCCGCCGTCCGGCACGGACTCGGCCGGTTGCAGGCGGCTGTCGGGGCCCCGCTGCGGAGCTGAGCGGCCGCGGCTCCGCGGGCCGGGCTCTGTCGCCGCCTCCTCCTCGTCGTCGTCGTCCTCCTCCTCTTCCTCGTAGTCGTAGTCGTCGTAGTCGTCGTCGTCGTCCTCCTCCTCCTCCGGAGTCTCGGCGCCCTCCTCCTCCTCCTCCTCCAGTGCCTCCTCTCCTCCGTCCCGCAGGAGCAGGGGGAAGGCCCGAGCCCCGCGGGGCACCTCGGCCGCAGGGTCCTGCGCCGCAGGCAGGCGGGGGCCCGGCGAGCCAGGGTCGGGCAGGGCCTCAGCGCCGTCGGCGGCACCGCCGAGGTACTCGGCGTTGATCATGGAAGCCAAGTCCTGCAGCCGGCGCAGCGGGATGTAGCAGGACGACGGGTCCTGGCCGTAACCGGGCTTGGCGGCCGCCAGCTGCATGGCGGGCGGCTCGGGGCCGCGGGCCTCGCCGAAGGGGCCGCCCTTGGGCTCGGCGGCCGACAGCGAGGTGCCGAAGGGGACGAGGCAGCTGCGGCGGCTCACTTCGCAGGCCTGCTCCATGCCGGGCGCCGGGCATCCACCTGCGGGCACAGCACAATGGGGTCAGCCCAGCCTGTACCGCAAAATGGCAGCCGCACCCGGGGGCCGCGCTGGGCTCCGCCGGCCCCGCTCCGCCACCGCCGGATTACAGGCCCCAGGCCGCGGCCCGGCCACCCCGGCTCGGCTCGGCACGGCCGGCGCCGGGGTCGCTCGCCCTGCTGAGCGCTACCGCAGGGCCGCCGCTCACCTGCGGGTGCCGCGGGCGGCTCGGCGCCTGCCCCCGGAGCGGGCGGATGGGGACGCCCTCCCGCGCACCGGCGGGCCGGGCCGTCGCCCTCCGCGGGGCTGCCGTGCAGAGCCGTGCGAGCCTTGCCGAGCCTCGCCCGCCGGGGAGCGGCGCCGGGTGCCCGCGGCCTGGCTGTCCTCGCCGGGCTCCGCCGCTCCCGGACAGCCGCGCTCCCACCCGCCCTCCCGCCGCCGAGCGGCAGAGCCTGGAGCCCCCCTCCACGTCCCGGCCGTGCGGGAGCCCCCGGCCGTGCCGGCGCCGCGCTCCCCCCGCCGGGCTGGGCCCCGGAGCAGCCGCTCTGCACACCCAGGCAGGGAGCGCCCGCTGCCCGGGCCTCGCTGCCCCGCAGGCGCAGCTTTTCCCCGCTGAAACGCTGTCCTGGAGCGGCTGCGGGCTGGCACCTCAGCGGGGCACTGAGGACTTGCCTCCTCCCAGCCTGCACACCTTGGCAGCCCCACTGAAGGCACCTGGCTTCCTGGTGCCCCTGCGGTCTTGCCCAAGCACTCCCTCTGCCCTGTCTGTGGCTGGTGATGGAGCAACCATTTCTCCCAGCATCTGCTCCTGAGGAGCCTCGCCGAGGTCCCCAACCCAGTGTCACCCCACTGGTGTGCTGCAACCACAGAGAGACTGCCATGCTCAGCTCATGCCTCTCCAGCACACCCACGGAGGGTGGGGTGACTCGCCAGGAAGCTCGTGACATGTTTGTACCTTCGAGGTCCCAGCCCAGGGCTCAGCTGGTGGCACCTGACCTATTTTAGGCCCTTTCCCTCCATGCTCACATGCCATGGTGACATGTGAGAGTTGTGGCCACGCTGTGGCCCAGTGCTAAATGAACTTGGCACTGAGTTCTAGTATCAACACAGTTCTCCCCACCTTCAGAGAGCTGGGGCATCACCCAGCGTGCCTGGATCCCTTGGTTTACACCTGAATGGGGGAAATACAGGCCATTGTCCATCTCTCAGCGATCGACTGGTAGCTGCAGCCTGGCACACCTGGGAGAGGGTCCAACAGCCAAGTTTCCTCCTTTCTCATTGGAGCAACCTGCCACGTTCCTAAAATAAAGCTGGTGGTTTATTTATACCCCCCAGGGGCAGGCAGGGCATGTGCAGAGCAGGAACGCCTGGTGTCTTCCCAGAACCAGGTGTCTGAGGCCCAGTGAGTGACCTGGGGAGATGTTTAGGGCTGTTCCAAGCAGGGCAACTCCATATCCTGGGCACTGGCTGTCACCTGCTGCCCTCCTTCTGCAGAAGTGCCCCCTTTAGGCTGCGAGGGGAGAGCCAGGGCCACCATCAGGACACGTCCCAGCCTGGTTTCCCCCTGGGAGCCCTTGGTCCATGGGCACACGGCACAGCACATCCCGATGGGACAGTGGTGTGCAGGGGCTGCACTGCTTGGGCAGCGATGCCCAGGCAGCTCTGCGCACCCCGAGGCACGTCCACATCCCGCTGTCCCAGTGGGGCCCCGCAGCGATCCACCTGCAGCCATGTGGGTATGGCTCAGGGAGGAGCAGGGCAGCGGTGGTGGGATGCCCTCAGATGCGCTTCCCATCTGCTGTGTCACCTCTGCCCGTGCCACGGCCAGCTCCCGCAGGAAGGGCCCTTCTCCAGCCCTTCTCTTCCGGCAGTGGAACAGGGAAATGGCATCCCGGCCACAGCCTCCCGCTCCCGCCCGGATGTGCGGCACAGCGGGCAGCGTGGCCGGCCCTGCCGCCTCAGGGCTTTGTCTGCGGGCTGCAGCGGGGGGCGCGGGCGGCTGCGGCCTCCCCACCGCGGGGTTCGCCCTCAGCTCCCCACCCCGCCATCGTGCTCACCCCCAGCCCAGCCCCGCTCCCAGTGCACGCCGGGGATCTGGCCGGTCAGGCCGGTAGCCACGGATCCGCCCGGCACTGCGGGCTCCCTCTGCAGGCCCCTGTGCCCGCGCACAGATCGCATGGTGTCCCCACGGGAACGGCCCGGTGCGCCCACGGGAACGGCCCGGTGCCCCCGCGCCCGGCGGGAGTGCGCATCCCCGGCTCCCGCCATGGCCGCTCCCCGCCGCCGCGGTGATGCCGAAGGGACCGCGGCCCCGCACCGGGGGCTCCCGCGCGCTCCCCCCGAGGGAGATGAGGGCGTCATGGCCAGCCGGCGGGGAGCCCCCACCCCAGAGTGGAGGGAGCTGAGGCCCACGCGGGTCCCACGGGAGCCGTGGGCAGGATGGGCTGGTTGCGAGTTGCCTCCGGCCGCGGATGTTCGCCGGGGCGGGGCCTGGGGGGAGCGCGGACCCCGGGGGGAGCACCGGGATCCTGCACAAAGGGCCGGGGGCGGTGGCTGGAAGCCGTGGCCGTGGGGCTGGATCACGGCCGGGAGCGTGGGCGAAAGGGTTAAGGAGTCGCGGCGGGCAGGGGGAGGGCTGGCCCGGCCAAGGGAGAGGAAGGAAGCAGAGGAGGAGAGGAGCGGAGAGCATCCTGCCCGGAGGGTTTGCCGGGGGCCCCCTTTCCCCCAGGAAGCGGTTTGCGTGGCTCGAAACCGCAGGGATGGAGCGGCGGGAGCAGGGGCGATGGGTGCGGCTCAGCCCGGCTCCGTGCCCGCAGGCTGGCTGCACCGGCCCCGTGTCCCTGGCGCCGGGGCTGCTCCTCCTGCCGGGCTGACCTCTGCTTCCCAGGTCCCTCACCTCGCAGTCCCCCCGCCCAGGTGCTTCCATGGCCCCCCGAAAACTTGCGGGGGGCAGCCCACGGACACACAAGGGCAGTGGGTGCGGGCAGCACCGCTGGCACGAGCTGCAGGGGACAGGAGCCATCACTGCTGAGCAAATCCGCCCGGCGCGGAAGAGCTGTCGCTGCACTGTCACCTGGAGGCCGGTCTCTGCAGCAGCCATATGCAGCACGGGGATAATCCCGAGGGGCCGAGGCCCAGGGTGCCCGTCTGGGTGCTGCAGCTGCTCTCGGGGACCGCCCTGCTTCCCCAACCCTCAGGTTGCCCCCCATCCTCAGCTTAGGGGGAAGTGCAGGGCTCTCAGCCCTGAGCAAGGAGACTGAGCTCACGCTGGGCTTTGATCCATCCATCCAAGGTAGAGCCGGGTTCACCAGGCTCGAGTGCCCATGGGGTGCCCTCCCCACACTGCTCCTATCACCTGGAAGGATACAAACAGGATGCACGTTGGGACACAGCGTAGCTCTGCCGCCCAATCCCCTGCCCTGCCCCACTCCCAGCCCCATCCCCCGGTGCGGATGATGGAGAGCAGAGCCAGGATACATCCCCATGCCGCAGACCGTTTTTCCCAGTTGCGTTTGTCATCCTTCCAACACAGTCCCTTGCCTGTCCTGCCGCGGAGGCCACTGTCACCAGCCAAATGCGGGTGGTGTGCGACACTGGAGCTGCTCACCCCCTCCGTTCTGCCCGCCCCGCGCAGCTGCTCCCGCCGGCCGGGAGATGGGGCTGAGAGTCCGCGGCTTCCCGCAGCACCGGCGGCTCTGGCGGGCGGGCGGGGGGCTACGGGCGGGGGGTCCGCAGCATGGGACCACCGCCCCCGCTGGTACTCCCAGCCTGGCCTCTCCCGCTGGGGCGGGGGTCCGTGGTGGGGCTGGGGGTCCGCAGTGTCGCTGGAGCCTCGGCTGGGGGGGAGAGCGGGTGCGTGGAGGGAGGTGCAGAGGTGTGTGTGTGTGTCTGTGTGTGATGCTGTACGTGTGTGTGTGCATGTCTGTGCATATGTGTGTGGATGGATGTGTGGATAGGGATGGTGCTGTACATGTGTGTGTGTGTGCATGTGTGTGGGTGTGTGCATGTGTGTGTGGATGGTGCAGCACACGTGTGTGTGTGTGTGTGTGTGTATGTGTGTGTGTGTGGATAGGGATGGTGCAGTACACGTGTGTGTGTGGAAGCGGGTGTGTGTGGGTGCATGGGGGTTTTGTGGGGGATGCAGTGTGTGTGTTTGGCTGGAAGTGAGTGCTTGCACGGGGGGATGTTCCTGGAGGGGGTGCCTGAGGTGTGTGTGCAAGGTGCTTCTGCATGGATATGGACACATATCCACATAGACGTGCGTGTGCAGGTGCTTCTGCATGGATATGGGGTTCGGCACATGCCTACGTGTCTGTGTGTGCCCACATCAGTGTGTGAGGTGTCCCTGGACGCAGGAGCTGTGGCGGGATCCAATGTTTGGATTCCTCCACAGGAGAGATGGGGCCGTGCCTCAGCCTCTACTCCGATGTGTGGGTGCTCATGGACCCCTTTTCTCTGCCCACTGGCCCATGGGGGCTCTTCCCTCCCTTCGCTGCCTGGGCACATGGGGCACAGGCATGGGACAGTGACAGGCAGGTCGTGGAACAGGGGCTATGGCAGGCAGGAGCAGCCAGAGGGGCAGTGCCAGCTCCTCCTGCCAGCAGGGCAGACAGCAGCCTGGTGCCTTTCCGCCCCGCCAGCCTCATCCTCTCCTGCCCGGGGGCAGAGGCTTTCTGCATCTCACAGAAACCAGATTCTCCCCAGAGATAAAATCCTGTCGCCTTTGTTTTGTGGAGAAAAGACAACATCAGCTCCCGGCCAAACAACAGAGTCGTTAAGCGAAGGCATCTCCGGGCAGGGGCTCGGAGCCACATCCCCGGAGCTGGAATGAGGAACCAGCTGGTGTCCTGGCCCCTGGGGTGTTTTCTCCCCCAGGGCTCAGCATTCTTCCCAGGACCAGAACCAGATCCATCAGCACTCAGCATTTCCCCAAGGACTACAGCAGCTCCCCCAGGACTCAGCATCTTCCCCACACACCCCCTTCCCCCACCCCAGACCAGAACCACCTTCCCTAGGGTCAGCATTTCCCTGGGGATCACAGCATCTGCTCCAGGAGTACAGCATCCCTCCAGAACGACAGTACCAGCACAGTGGGGTGGCTGTGAAGCTTCTCAGCCCCACCAACACCCCACATCCCATAAAGACTCACAGACATATCCCAGAAACATGCAAGGGGAATCTGCAGCCCTGGAGTGGGCAGATTCTGGGGGGGGCAGCAGGTACATGGCCCCAGAGCTTGGGCAGACGGGATGCCCGTGGGCATGGCTGGGCAGAGATCGGTGCCAGGGCCCAGGAGCAGGCGGCAAGGGGGGGTTGCAATGGTGGGGGGTGTGGGAACTCTGCCTCAGGAAACCAGCAGGATTTACTGGGCTACACACTAAATCCCCCTCACAAAAGGGGCCTGTTCGTGCGGACAGGATGCTGGTGGCTCAGCCACACTTGTTTGGCCAGCAGAGCCTGGAGGATTAAGGACAATTGGTTCAGCCCTGACAGAAAATACCAGGAATGTTAAACAATAAAAACTGCCTCCAGTTGTCGTGGGGCTGCAGGACGCCCCGGGCTGCTTCCCTGCCCAGCCATGGCCTCGGCTGCCCTGTGCCTGGCAGAGCTGGCTCGGGCACAGCCCATGCACCCACTGCTGCAGCTTTTGGGGGTTCACTGGGGGATGCGGTGGTGCCTGGGGATGGGCTGAGGGCCATCCCCCCAAGTTGAGGCAAGCAGGTGGGCACAGTGCTGAGCACAGCCAGGACCTTGGAAGCATCCCTGGGCTGCACTGGTGTGGGTTGTTGGGCTGTGGGTAGCAGCCACAGCCTGCAGCTGCAGCAAGACTTTTAAATGTGCAGGGACTGAGTGAGGCTTTGGCAGGGGATGGCAGGTCCCCGCTCACCATGTCCCCTTCTGCCCCACTCCTTCCCTTTGGTATTAATAATTAGCAAACCCACCTATGCCTCACCCTGTGAAATTGTCTGTGGTCCTGTTTTCCACGGAAAGGGCAGTGCAGGGTGAGCAAGAACCGCCTGCCCTCTGTGCTGCCCTCAGCACGGAGACCCCGTTCTGAAGTGAGGTGGGGACAGGCTGAGCACAGCCCCTCTCCGTGCTCAGTCTCAGTCCCGGCCGGGATCTGGGCAGTCCCTGTGGGCAGCTTGGGCAATTTGCCCTTCAGCGTGTGAATGCCCTATTCAGGGCTGTGTGAAATGCATTGGTTCTGGCACATTACAGAACAGCTGGGATCCTTCCCGGGCAGGCAGGCTGCCGGCACAGGCAGGTTTCACACCTGCCAGGGAGCTGTCTGCCTCCACCCGCCCTGCTGGAATGGGGGGCTCCTCCCAACAGAGAGGGGAGCTGGGCTGGAGATGGAGACTGCAAGTATGCCAGTGGAGTAGGATCCCCAGAGCAGCCCTGTGAGGGGTTGTGAAAAGGAGGGGACATCAGGATGGCTCTGAAAGCTGTTGGGCTCCCAGCACATACAATTCACAACACCCATGGCTGTGTCAAGTCCCAAGTTCTGTGTCTTGTGATCCCAGACCCCGGCACCACCACAGCAGCAGCCAGAATCTAGGGACTCCCAGCTGCCCTGGGCCCAGGTCCTGCCCCACAGCACCTGCCAGCCCCCATTACCTTGGGCTGTTTTGGGGCAGGCTGTGCCAGAGCCAGCTTCCATGCTGGAAAAGGCAACTTCCAGGCAGGGGGCTGTGAGTGCAGCTGGGAGCTGAAGAAGGAAACCAGATCCTGGGACTAATGGCCGGCAAAGCCTGGCTCTAGATGAAACCCTAGACCCAGGGAGCAGGCTGGCAGGAGGGGGTGAGACAGCTGCAGCCCTCCTTGCCCACGCTGCCGTCATTGCTGGGCACCACAGGGCAAGGGGGGGCAAAGCAGGCATCAGAGAGCAGGGACTGGAGACCCCAACTTGTGCTCCCAGGGGCTTTGGGGAGACAAAGCCCATATCTTACTTTTATCTGGAGTGCTGGGCCAGCCCGGGCAGGAGGGTGCGGGGGGTCCCCAGTGCGTGGGGCTGGGCCCCAGAGCACTTTCCCAGCCTGGGAGCCTATGGCAGTTGGGGGATCAGTTTCAGGGCAATGCTGGTAGCGGAGTTCACGGTGGCTTAGTGCAGCAGTGGCTAATGGGGAACAGATGCAAGGGTGCTTTGTGCTGGAGCAGGCCTGGAGGCACAGGAGTGGGGACATCACTTCCTGCCCCTGTGGCACTGTCTCTGTGTCCCCCAGGAGTGATTGCAGGCCCTGAACTGGCTGGGGCAAGGAGGCAGTGAGGAGGCAAACTCTGACCTGCCTTCCAAGCTTAGGTGAGCTATTTGTGCTCCAGGAGCAGCCCAGAAACTGCACCGGGGTGTATTCCAAAAATAATTTATCAGGTTGAAATTTCATGTACATAAATATTCATCTCTGTGGCTATGTACAGATGCAGCAGGAGCCTGGCAGCAGTGGGGCTCCTGCCCAGAGACACTTCCACTGAAGCGCTGGCCATAGCCCATCTCCCTGGGCAATGCCATGGGCATGCCAGGCAGTGCCCACATGGAGAGGCTTTAGCTCCAGCTGTCCCACAATACCAGGCAGATCTCAGCCAGGGCTGATGGCTCAGTGCCCAAAAGGAGCCCAGGGAGAGGGTCACCCTGCCCTGGTGCTGTGGCTCAGGGCCCTGCCCACCCACTGCTCAGCCCAGACAAAGCAGGTACCTTTGGGAACCCGGACCCCCTCCCTGCAAGGGCAGAGGTGGCTTCAGCATCACCCTTCCCTGCCCTCCCTTAAGTCCTCACGCTGGGGTAGGAGAAGAGGTGAGGAGCCAGCGGCAGTGGGTCATGGGTGAAGACGGAGTCATCAGAGGAGCAGGAGCTGGCAGTGTCCTCGCAGGAGGGCGAGTACTGCTCGAAGGGCATGGAGAGGTCCAGGTACTGCAAGGAGGGATGATGCCATGACCACCAGTGCTGTCAATGCCCACACTGCCCACCCCTCACCCATCAGACTCCCCTCCTCTCACCTCCTCTGAAACAGCTGCCAGGATCTTGTCCAGCCCCTCCACGAGCTGCTTGAAGGTGGGGCGCTGTGAGGGCACAGCGTGCCAGCACTCCCTCATCAGCATGTACCTGGGGACGAGGGAGGGTTAGCAGGGTCTCACCTGGCTGGGTGCCCCCTGCCCACCCACCTGGCTGGTACTCACAGCTCGTGGGTGCAGTTGGATGGCCGGTCCATGCGGTGCCCCTCCTTCAGCAGCTTGAACAGCTCCTCCACAGGGATGCCAGGGTATGGGGAGCCCCCCAGCGTGAAGATCTCCCACATCAGGATCCCAAAGGACCACCTAGGATCACACATAGCAAAGGGAGGTCAAATACATCCTAGGGCTCTCCCCCAGCCTGGCCCACTGCACCCTGCAGTGCTGTTGGAGCAGGGATGGGAGAGGGCAGATCACCCCTGGGGAATGTGCCCCATTGTCCCCACAGAGTATCCCCATTCTGCTATGGGGATCCTCTAGTACCTGCATAACCCCACAGTGCTGCCTTGTCCCACACCAACAGCATCCTCAACCCACAGCCACAGACCCTCATTCCCCTCAGGACTCACACATCGCTCTGGTGGGTGTAGACACGGTCAAACAGGGCTTCGGGGGCCATCCACTTCACTGGCAGGCGACCCTATGAGAGCAACCCCCTGCTCAGCTCAGCCCTGACTGGGGGTCCCTGTGCCCCTGTCCCAGGAGCCCCACTCACGTTGCTGGTTTTCTTGTAGTAGTCGATGTCGTGAACGTCCCTGGCCAAGCCGAAGTCAGCGATTTTCATCACACTCTCTGCTGTCACCAGCACGTTGCGGGCAGCCAGGTCACGGTGGATGCACTGCCATGGGGAGCATCACCCGCAGGGGTGTGAGATGGTGACTCCAGCTCCACATATCCCCTTCAAACACCAAAATCACTGTTTCCCTCCCACACAGCCCCCAGCACCTCTGCAGTGGTGGGGCCATTCCATCATCAGCCTGGTTGCAGTGACAGGCACAGAAAGGGGGCCACATATCCCCAGGAGGTGGGTCAGGCTTTGAATCCCATATTTTTGGGGAGGTACTGCCTTGAGCTTTGCTGGATGGGGCTAGCAGGCTCTGGACAGCCTATGGGAATTGGCTGGGCTCCCTTTCCACAGGGACAGTGGGTTCACCAGGGATACACAGCTCCTCTGTCACCACCACGCCCTCCCCAGCTGCACCCAGCACAGGTAGTCCATGCAGCTGTGCCAGCCATACCCGTTTGGACTCCAGGTACTCCATGCCACGGGCCACTTGGTAGACGCAGGAGACCAGATCCTTGAAAGACAGCTGCTCCTCAGGCATTGCCATGACATCAAAAGCGTAGTCAGGGGTCGGGGGGCGGCGGGCACGGAGGTACTCGCGCAGGTTCCCCTTCGCAGCAAACTCCACAATCACGTACAGTGGCCCTGGGAAGGGTGGCCATGTGCTCAGCCCCTGCCCTGCCTTGTCCCTTCCCAGTTAGCCACTGACCCCAGTAGTCCACATCCCTAGTCCTGCTCCATGCCCATGCCCTGCCCAAACCCTGCCTGCACAGCCCCCTCACCATCCTGTGTGCAGACGCCCAGGAGGTTGATTATGTTCTTGTGTTTGTCCATGAGCTTCATCATCTCCATCTCGGATATGAGGTCAGCCAGGTCCTTGTCGGTGGCGTTGTCTAGGGAAGGAAGGCTGTGTCATGATGCCAGCTGGGTGGCACCCCTGCCCAGCACTGATGCCACCTCTGTTCCTGGGACACTGGCACAGGAGCCGTTACCTTTCAGCATTTTGACAGCCACGGTGACGGCTCTGTCCGGCCGGTCTCTGTCTATGCCGTAAGCCTCTGCCCGCACCACCTGGCCAAAGCAGCCTTCTCCCAGGGGCTTCCCCAGCACCAGCCTGGCAGGAAAAAGCAGAACTATGAGAGATCAAAGGGATGGCCTTATGGTGGCCAGAGGTCTCCCCATCCACCACCAGCATGCTGCTGTCCCTAGGGCAGCTGGGGAGAGCAGCCCCTGTCCCTGCCCTGCATGGAACCGTACTTGTCCCGGGGGAACTCCCACTTGGCGTCAAGGGGCAGGTCCAGCTCCATGACACCAGCCAGCATTGGGGCACAGCTGGAGGAGAGACGGGTGACCCGCATCAGGGATGTGCTGGACTTCCCGGAGGAGCTGGAATCCAGGGAGAACTGTGGAGAGAGAAACAGGTCCTCAGCCATGCATCCCATGCTCCAGGGCCCACAAAGATGCAACAGAAAAGCAGAGATCTCACTTGGAGCAACGGGGTGAGGGAGCTGCAGGGGGAAGTGAGAAGGACAGCCCCAAGGCTGGCAACAGGGTAAGGTGTGATGGGCACAAGTGGCACTCCTGGAGCCCACTGGTCACCAAGGTTCCCCTGCATTTCTAGGGCTCAAGTTTGGTACCCACCTGTCGGATGAGCGGGAATTTGGAGAGCTTGTGGACTGCCATAGGCTCCAGGTGCTGCTTGCTCGACTGAGTCTGCATCCGGCACAGCACCACAATAATAATGGCCATGGCCACGGCCAGTGAGCCCGAGGTGTAGATGATGATGTCTGTGTACTTGGTCTCTGGGGCCTCAGCTTCCCGCACCAGCTCCTCTTCTGCAGGGAGTGAATGAGTTGGCCTGAGGCATGCCCTCTGCGTGCTGGGGATCCCAGACCCACGCCAGGACCCCACCCCTACCTGGCAGGACGGTGAGCCAGGCAGACTGGTAGGAGAGGCCGATAGAGTTCCCTGCCAGGCAGGTGTACTCGCCAGCATCCTCCATGGACACATTGCGCAGGTACAGAACCTCCACCTCAGAGCTGTTGATATCTGCAGTCTGTCAGAGAGGGATGGATGGTCAGTATCACTCTTTGGGGAGCTCTGTGCACCCCTGTCACCACTTTAGCGTGGGTATCTGGGACCTGAGTGCTTCCAGCCCTTGTTACCTTGAGCACTTGCACATAGGGCACCCCATCAGGGCCGTAGTTGCTGCCATTCACTTCAATGTGCTTCAGCCACTGGATGTGGGGCTGGGCATCACTGTAGACCTTGCAGAAGAACTCCACATCGCTGCCCACCAGGGCTGTGGTATTGGCGGGCAGCCCAGCCTGCAAGATGGGCCTGTGCGGGGACCTCTCTGCGCACAGGGAGCAGAGCAGTGTCACTGACATGGTGGTCTAGAGCAGAGGCTCCTTTCTCCCTCCTTCTCCACCCACCATGGAGCTACAGAGAGCCCTTCCCCAGCCCTAAAACAGACCAGTGCAACCCAAGTCTGGTCTCCATCCCATGTCCCTGGGTTGTGAGGGACATGTGAGCTGCATCAGTGGATAGGCCACAAACAGAGGCTCCTGCACCCCTTTCCCTGACCCCACCAGGCACGGGGAAGCCCAGACCAGCACCATGCTGAGGAAGCCTCACCCAGCACGTCCAGGAGGTAGCTGTAGCGGATGCTCCCAAACCTGTTTTCCACCAGGCAAGTGTAGTTGCCGCGGTCAGAAGGCACCACGCTCTCCATCACCAGGCTCCAGTGCTGGTGCCGGAGCTGCAAAGGGGGAGGTAAGGCAGTGAGGTGAGTTGGGGAAGATGGATCCTGGGAGGGAAGCTGTGCTGGGAGGAGCTGGCCCGTACCCGGATGCCCCCGATGCGGTGCTCCCCTCGGAACTCGCGCCCATTCTTGAACCAGCGGATGCTGGGGCTGGGGCTGCCTGAGGCCGGGCAGCGGAACTTCACCGTGTTCCCAGCAGGGACTGCATACAGCTTCTTGTCCATCCGGTGTGGGTGAGTCCAGTAAGGAGCTGGGGACATGCAGGATGTTCAGTGGGAGGGGGTCTGTGCAGGGAGCAGGAGGCAGCAATGCCCCATGCCCCTGCTTCTGCCCCACCTGCCCTCTCCTGTAGTGCCCCAGTGTGGCACTGACCTCTGTGCACATAGACAGACCCCTCATTTCTGTCTCCGTGGGGACTGTCCCCATCACTATCTTCATCATCATCACCTGACGCCAGGGAGTCTGCAAAGGGAAATGGGTTGAGAGGGACATCCCTGCCTGCAGGGCTGGGCGGGCAGTGGCTGCATTGCTGCCCTGAGGGTGGCTGGGTGCTGCTGGAGCTCCTACCCACGACAGAGATGGTGAAGTTGCGCAGGACCTCTCCAGTTCCCCGTGCCCGGCACACGTAGAGCCCCGAGTCCTCGTAGGCAACCTCTGAGATCTCCAGCAGGCTCTGACGGAGATGAATGCGACCCCCCGAGACAAGTGGCCGGGACTCCTTGTACCAGACCACACTGGCACCACTCTGGTTGGCGTCACAGTACAGCTTCAATGTGTTGCCTGGGTCCAGTAGGAGATGTTCGTCTTCTGACTCCAGCAAGGGTCTCTCAAATAGCTCTGGAGAGATGTGGTGAGCACCCACCCCAGTGCTCACCCCTCCCTGACAGCAGGTCCCCTCCATATGCCCATCCTAGTGTGGTGTGACACAACCCAGAGCCTGGCTCTGCCACCTCAGAAGCGGGTAAGGGCTGGACTCTGCCCTGCAGCACGGGGACATTGTTTCCCCAATGGCATGTCCCCGTCCAAGGCCACATATGCCACTATCCTTCCACCACTCCCAGTGGCGCAGGGTGCTCCAGCTTGTTCTGCCTTATTGAAAGAGGGCAACAAACCCCTCCAGACACCCATCGTCGGACCTCTACACACCCCAAGCACGCCTGGGACCCCTACAGCGTGGTTGGCCCTGGCAGTGCCCGGGCTGGCAGTGGAGCCCAGCTTGCCGATGGCTAGCAGCAGCATGTGCACATTGAGGGCAGAAACAACCTGGCTGCCAGCACAGAAATACCACGGCAGCCCCGCTGCCCACGTGCAGGAGCCTGGAGCACACGAGTGTGTCTCCAGCCCAGTGCAAGGCCAGCACAGGAGGGATGTGGGGCAGCTGGTCTCTGGTCCCCAGAGACGCGTCCTTCTCCCGCACCCACCATCGCGAGGCACAGAGTGCCCGCATTTCGCCAGGAGTCACACAAAACAACCACAGCCCACAGCGGTCTCTCAACCCCTCTCTGCCACGCGTGTCCAGCGAGCGAGCCAAGCCCCCGCAGCACAGGGAGAACCTGGCTGGAGCCACCCTGACCCTTTCAGCGATGGAAACGCTGGTCCCTGTGCCATGTTCCCAGGTCCCGCCAGCCCTGCCCTGCAGGCAGAGCGGTGGGGCTGCGTGCCCAGGGCAAGCACCCGCATCCCAGCCCGGGGTGGCCGCCCAGCTGGGATGGAGAAATTATTCAGAAGGCACGAACCAACTCCCGCCGCCCCCCGGCTCCGCTTCCCCCCCCGCAGCCGTACCTGGCTCCATCGCCCTGCCCCGGGCAGCCGCCGCCAGCAGCAGCCCCGCCACGACCTGCAAGAGCGGCCGCATCTTCCAGGCCCCCCCGCGCGGGGGTCCCACCCTGCGGGACAGGCAGGGTTGAGTGAGCGATCCGGGCGGGCAGTCCCCTCCTCTCCCGAGGCACCGGGGAGAAGCAGTGCGAGGTCCCCAGGTCACCGCGAGGGTGGGTGGGCATGGACGGGAGGCAGAGCACGGGGGTCCCTGGGCAGGAATGGGAGGAGGCACGGAATGGGAAACACCCCGTTTGGGTGTCGGGAATCCGACCTCTCTTGCCAGCGGCAACCCGGTCAGGGCGCTAGGGGAGGTTAACCGGGGGCGGGGGACCGCGGGGGATCCCAGGGAGGGGGACAGTATCCCGGGACGAGGGGGCCCGAATGGTGCCGGGGGCGAGGGTCGCGGTCGGCGTGGTTACCGGCGGTGACGGGCTCCTGCGGCGGAGCCGCCTGCGCTGCGCGGGCCGGGGCAAAGTCCGGGGACAGCGGGCTCAGCGCCGCCGAGCCCCACACCGTGGCCCCATGGCGGCAGGGCCGGGGTCGGCTCCGGGCTCGGGACGGTTCCGGCTGCGGGCAGGGCTGGGGCTCGCTCCGGGCTGGCTCCGGCCCCGCTCTGCCGCCGCCTCGGGGGCGCGGGCACTTTGTAGGGACGCGCTCGGGTTACAGCGGCCCCGCCCGGAGCGCTGGGGAGGCGGGAGGGGGGAACGGGGACCGGCCTCGCTTCTCCGGCATCTCTGCAAACCGACCTGCCGCCGAGCTGGACGGGGGAAGTCGGGGGGTAGCACCGGCCTTTCCCCCCGCAGCAGCGAGAGGCGGCCCCCAGCCCCCTCCATCCCGGCTCCGCCGGTGCAGCCTCCCCTCGCGGGTGAGGAACGCAGGGGGCTGCAAAACACCCGGGGCTGCTCTCCTGTGCTGTCCTCCAGGCAGAGCAGGAGGGAGCAGCTCTGAACATCCCCATTGCTCCCCACGCGTGGGGAGCAGCAGATGGGACAGGGGGCAAGGCCACCCCCGTTTCCCCCCGATTGCTGGGAGTGGGAGCACTCCAGCCCCAAGCAGGTGTCGTGGCCCAGGCTGGGCGCTGAGCGTTGCTGGGTGCCCAGCAGCCCACACGCTAATTGTGCCATAATTAGTTGTAGCTTATCGCTGTCAGTGCCATAAAGTGGCTGTGACCCTCATTAGGAGCCCATAACGGAGTGCCATAAAACGTGGCTAAGGTGCGAGCCAGCGTTGGAGTGGCCTAATCCAGCCCATAAACACTTCGCCCTCACCTTCCCTATGCTGTTGCCTGTGCTGGGGCAGGCAGACCCCACCATGCCCAGGCCTTGCTGCTTGTTGGCCCATGCAAGACCCCTGAGCACTGGGGGAAGCCTGGTCTCAGACACTCTGAGCCGGTGTGATCCCAAGGAACAATGTCCCCTGAGCAGCCTGCTGCCATCAAGAGGGGTCAGTGTCCCTCAGTACATGGCCAGGGTCTGGCCCTAGAGCTGCTCTCCTTTCCTGTATCGCCATCTGCTTTGCCACCTGCTTTCCAGCAAGATCTTCCAGGGCTGTGCTGAGCCCCACACACAGCCTTGCCCATGCCTGGCATGGATCTTGAGGCCCTGTGAGTAGGGTACACTGTCACTGTCACCCCTCATTTTGTAGGGCCACACCACGAGTCCTGGGCACAGCCTTGTCCATGCTGCTCCGCTGTGCCAAACCATCCAGCATGACACGGTTTCACTGTGAGGTCTGGTAGGTGCTACAGTCTCCCATAGCACCATCCACCCTGTGCTGCTCCCCATCTGGAGTACTGGTGTCCCCTTGGGGTGCAGAGGTGCACAGAGCAGTCCCAGGGGCTAGCAGCCCCCAGCAGCTGTTCATTCCTGCTGACGCGTGAAGCGGACGAGAACATCAATTTCACGGAGCAGCGGCCGCCCCTGCAGAGTTCACAGCGTGCCGGAAGCACAGAAAAATGTTGGGTTCAGCTCAATTCGAACCAAAACCAAATTAAAACCAGAAAGAAGGGGACGTTCCCAGTACTGGGAACACCAGGGAGAGCTAGGACTCCAGGGAGCCTGTGGGAGCCACAGCCTGGGATGAACATGGAAAGATTCCCTGTATCCCAGGGTTCCCCAATGCTGAGTGCAAGAAGGGCAAGCAGATCAGTGTGGGAACGTTGCCCAGTGTCACACTGAACATCCCCATTGGGCCAGGACAATGCCAGGCACAGGCCAGGGCTCGGTGGGGCTCTGCTGTAGGCAGCTGGGAATTGGTCACCTCCCTGCCGTGGAGCAGTGCTGGGCTGGGGCTGGGCTGCCTGGCTTGATTTATAACAGCAACTGACTGCAAACAAAAAGCCCTTCACAGCAGCCCAGCCCTGCCGCCTGCCACCCGCTGCCGGCAGCACCACAACGGCCTCTGCCACACCAGCAGCTCAACAAGGGGGGATTGTGCCAGCACAGCACTCTGCGCTGTGGGTGCACCCCCACCCCAGCACCCTCCTCTAGTGCCCATCTCCCCCAGCTCATGGGCTGCCCCCACCACTGTGGCACAAGCGATGTGTGAGCCGTGGTTACTTAGCTCAGCCACAGCGGGGTGCCCAGAGATTCAGTGTGTTCTCAGAACTCCACAGACGGCGCAGAGGGATCCCTCTTGCCCCATGTCCCACTGGGAGAGACAACCCCCTGGCCAGACCCTTGGCCTTGGTTACGTGTGCGGGGCCCCGCGGCAGTGAGCACGCACAAGGGGCCGGGCGCCGGCATGCTGGGGCTCCATCCTCCCGCCCCTGCCCCTTCCCCCAGGCAGTAAATCATCCCCACTCTCCTCATGAAAGGCCCATGTATGTGCTGCCGGTGCAGGGAGCCTGCCTGGTGCCAACAATATTGCTCTTGGAAGGCAGCCGGGGCTGCGGGAACACAGCCGCCCCTTGCGCCTGGCCCCAGCACTTGCCGCCACTCCCGCTGTGGTGGCACCTGCGGCCAGCCAGAGCCCGCGCAGCACGGTGGCTCCTGTGGGGGCTGGAGCCTGGGGGGCTCTTTCCTCCTGGAAGTTTCTCTT
The DNA here is from genome assembly GCF_017590055.1 of Onychostruthus taczanowskii. Taxonomy (NCBI): domain Eukaryota; kingdom Metazoa; phylum Chordata; class Aves; order Passeriformes; family Passeridae; genus Onychostruthus; species Onychostruthus taczanowskii. The sequence goes on from NW_024498573.1 coordinate 3,487,459, forward strand.
GGCCTCCCCTGAACGGCTCTTGTTTGGGGCACAGAAGCCCCAACTCACTGTACTCTGTGTGTGCATAGGATCTGAGGCTGAGCAGGCTCATTCCATGTGCCGGGGTGATGTGAACCTTCTGGCACTGAGGGAGTGGGTCAGCCCTGGAGCAAGGGGTGAGCCCCAGCACAAGGGCTTCCAGCTCCATCCAGTCCCACTGGCTTCAACATGGTAGCTTCCAGCCCCAGCCACAACCTGCTGCCCTCATATCAGTGGGGACCCGTTGAGGAAGGCCGGGGGCAAGCTGGACAGGCAGGCAGCTGCCCCCAGACTGGGCAGGGTGCCCTGCAGGGGCTGTGTCCTGCCCTGGAGGCAAGCAGCCAGGTTCGGGGCAGTATGTCCCATCAGGCCCTGGTCTTGCCTGCCCATCCTTATCTCCGGCTGGGAGGGACTGATGGAGCAACCCAGCTTGGTTAAGGTTTAACCAGGCAGAACTTGGCAAACATAAACCTGCTGCTCCCTCTGGGGAGCCAAGAATGTGGGGCCCAATGCAGGGGCTGCAGGACAGGGACTCCAGGGGCCCAGGATTTGTCTAGCCTCCAGTATGGCACAGGAGCATCCATAGATCTGGGCAGTGAAGGCCCAGCAGGGAAAATACAAGTTGAGGGTGATACAGCAGGAGGGTGGGCAGTGCCATGCCATGTCTTGCTGCAGCCCTGCCACCTCTTCCTGCCCTGGCCGTGTGGGGGAGTGCTGCAACCGCAGCTGGCACAGGGAACAGCGTGCATGGGGCCAAAAAGTGTCCTGCTCCCCGTGGGGACATGGCACACACCATGTGCTGGGCTGGGCACCACAGTGCTGCTCTATAGGCCAAGAAAGCAGGAGCTTTGCTCACCAGCCCTGTCCCCTGCACAACATTGGGGGTTCAGCCCAGTAAAGCAGCAGCCATGGCAAGAAACTGCAAGAACGGGGCCACCCCAATCTTCCCAGCCCCTAATTGTAAGCAGGCACCCGGTCCTGACTCCACATCTGCACTTGATTTACTCAATGGAGCCTGCGGGGCCACGAGGGATGGCAGTGGCTGGGGCTGTGGCCAGGACTGAGCTTCTCCCGGCTGAGGCAGGGACCCTGGGTGTTCTTCTGGAGGAGCAACTGGCTCCACAGAGCTGGCTGTGGCCTGGGCAGGGGACTGTGGTGCTTCTGTGGAGGATGTGGCTGTTGGGTGGCTCTATGCTCTGTTCTGCGCCTGCCAGCCCTGAAGGCAATGGAGTTCAGACTGGTGAGGCAGCCAGAGCCCTGGCCCAGGGCAGGGAGGAGCAGAGCTTGGCCAACAACACACCAACAGCAGGGCACACCTAGGGATAAGGGCCATGCTCCATCCTCAGTCTCCTGGCCATGTGGGTGGCTCTGGTCCCACAGCCAGGCTCCAGTCCCCTCCTGTCATGCCTGGGGGTGCCCATGGGTGCTGGCATCCCTCTGAGAGCAGTCCAGCAGCAGGATGGGCAGCCCCCCAGAGGGGACAGGGAGAAGGTGGCACTACCAGCTTGCTGCCAAACCCTCCTTACACCAGATAGACACTTCCTCTCACACCGCACCCACCTTCACAGGAAGCAATTACACAATGAAAACTACTCTAAGGGAGTGAAGTATTTGCTGTCTAGCAAGTCTCTTCCAGCTGGATCCTTTTCCTGACAGATTCAGTCCCCGTTCTGCTCAACGGGTGTATACAGGAGGGTAGGGCTTTGCTTATCCAGAGGGATAATGAAACCATTGTGGGCTGGCAAAGGATGTGCGTTCTGGGGCCACCAACAACTCCAAGAATAGTGCTGCAACTTGCTCTAGAGGTCTTGGCTGAAGTAACTGTAGCCTCCTGGGCCAGTTGACTCTTCCCGGACATACTGCTGTGGCGGGAACGGTCCGACAACCGGCACTGCTCCTGGCATCCTGCACATTGAAGGGAGCAAGAAAAGAAAAAAAGGAGACAATGTCACAAATGCTCTGAAATGTGCCAGCTGCAATCACTGCTCAGCAGGCAAGGCTGTCAGCAGAGCAACAGCCTACTGCAGCCAAGGCAACAACTTGCCAGAAAATCTTCCAAGTGAATCCTTGCTCTCTGTGCCTGTGTGTAAACAGACACCTTTAGCATGGCAGAATTAGCTGAGGCAGAGCTCAAGGACTGCTAAAGAGCTCCCATTACAAAGCAAGCATCCTGCCTCTCTGCAGGCTGCAGAAGCTGGAACAGGACTGCACAGCTGAATCCAGAGCAGCATTCTGAAAGGGAGTTGTGTGGCTGCAACAGCTCCGACAACAGCAGCGTCCTTAAAGAGAGCATTAATGTGTGTGTGCTGGGAACACCCTCAGTGTTACCTCTCTAGAATGGGATACTTCCTAGTCACTGATCTAGCTGTGCTGTTCAAGAGCTTGAACTTCCCTGGGATGAAAGATGTCTTCCCATCAAGTACTCCCCAGAGCTGAGGGACCAAGAGGCTGTTATTCCATAGACAGGCAATAAGAGATTCCAGTTTTCTTCCTGTTCCTTCTGGGGAATTTGGCTAGGAGCCTGCCCTCCCTTCAGGTAGGATTTCCTAATACCTCTCCCTTCTAAGAAGCTTTCTAACCAACCCAGGTTCATTACTGTGCCTCTTTTAGTGAAGGCTCTTAAATTAAAGATTGGCAGTCTCCAGAACAAGTATTTTTGGTATTAATCATCTGGCAGCATAATTTTTTTCAATTAATAATATATGCAGGGGATGCCATTATTTAACTTGCCAGCTGTAAGAGTGAGGAATACAGTCCAGGTTTCTGCAGCGTGCTGACTATATGCCAAATTTTAAAACAAGCAATCCCAATGGAGATTAGAATTGCAAGCAGATCTCCACTGAGCCAGTCCTTAATTAAATTAAAATCTCAGTTGTTAAGAGAAACTGTGTTTAATAGGCGTCAGGTTCACTGCAAAGGTCTGTGCTGAGCTGAACTATTAGAAACCAAAAGCAACTGGAGGCACTTCCACCTCGGCAGCACGACTGGGCTGTCTGCAGAGGGAGCTCCTGGAGCAGTGTCAGGACACACAGAGAGCCTGCACAGACCCTGCTGTTCTGTTTGGAAGTCAGCTGGAAACACGTGCTCAAAACTGCATTTTAGGTTATATTTAGGCCATCGATTTGAACAGCGAGGCTGGAAACACACTTAGACAAGAACATTACTTACTGATTCTTGTGTTTGAAGCCACTGATGTGAGCTTGGTACTGCTCTATGGAGTTCAGCACTATGTTACATGTGCTGCAGGGGTAGCCCTTCCCAGCTGAAACAGACAGCAATGTTAGCACACACAGCTAGCCAATCCCAGTGCCTGAGTTAGAAACAAGCAAGATACTCAATCACCTGATTTATTAAACAATCCTAAACAAAGACAAATAACAGTCAACAATCTGGCCAGGTGGGGACCACAGAATCCCACTACCCCACCACATACCAGCCAGTCATTGCAAGGGAATCACCAAGCCAAAAAAGCTTTCCTGATCAGAACATGGTTTGTTCATCACTAAAAAACCACACATGTTGCCTACAAACAGTTCGCAGTATCAGGCATATTAAACTTTCAGATTTGGACCAAACCCCAAAGGCTATACTGCCTTAGCAACTCCATTTCTCTCCCATATTCCCACTTCTGCTCATCTGGACAACTCAAAACAGAAAATAAGAGATGCTGAATTTGTAAGCTTATAACATTTCAATAAAAAAGGCAGCCAGAGGAGATTACACTGACTGTCCAGCTCCACAATGCAGCATTTTGCTAAGCCTTGCTGAGATGCCAACTGAGGATGTTAAGCTCTGTCCTCAAGCAGTTTGGTTACAGTCAGTGGATCAGTTAACTGCCAGGAAAAAAAAAGTTTCCAACAATAGTGGTACTCGACAGGATCATTGGTTTTGTGTAACATGACAACTCCAGCTGGACTGAAAGTTCAGCAGGTCACAGATACCAAACAGGCAACAGCAGCACAGGAGTCTCTAACAGGGAAAAATTCTGGCAGTTGTCCTCAAGACATTAAGTGTTCCTGAATTTTGGGTCACTGGGGATGGGCTCTGCTTGGGACTCTCACAAGGAAAACACTTCCTTAAGGTGAAAGAGGGGATGGACCCCCGGTGTGCAGAGCAGTAAATCAAGCCAGGGAAACTCAGTTCTGGATGTAGCAGACACTTTGCCACGTGGCTGCTGCACCTCAGATATTTCAGAATCCAGTGGGACACTCGGCTCTCAAAATGGAGCTGGATCTGGGCAGTAAAGGCCAGAGGAGCTGATACAGCCTTCAGGTCTGCTTCCCTGCACCATCAATGTCAAGGTTTCTCTCTTGCAAACCCATCCAACAGGCACATGCACAAAGTTGTCTAAACTACACTCCTCAACCCCAAACCACTTGTTTCCAAAGAACTTTAAGTGGGCAACCACCTCAGTGTTGCATTTGCAAAGAACACATCTTTATCTGCTGCAAGTCAGGTCCCAGCAGAGAGTTTAGGAACAACTGCGGCTGTTGGCACACAGACACAGGCAAAAAGAGCAGGACAAAACATCCCTGACTGCAGCCCATCTCATCTGAGAAGCCCCTGATTATAGTCCAGGCTCTGAAATCTTTCCTGAAGAGCTGAAGTGCCCTGGAGATGAGACTGTACACATTCCTGTTCTGCTGGCACTTCTTGGGACACATCAATCACACAGGCAAGGGCACTGCCCACCTACCCAGGCAATGGCACTGCCCACCTACCCAGCTCGCCTGGGCTGGGGCTCCTGCCCCTGTCAGCGCCTGAGTCACACTCAAGTGGAACCATTCATCAGACCCCACTAATTAGGTGCAGAGCAGATGGGTAACGTGAGATACTGAGCACCTTTTCCATCTCCCACACGGCCACGCAATGTGGGAGAGAACATTACTTGGCTAATTGAGCCTCATTTGTCATAAGTGCTACCGGTATCTAAAGGTGGCCTGCAAAGAATTAGAATAATTAATCTTCTGCTTGTGTGGGTTTTTACGACAGAGAAAGAAGCCCTTGATGAAGATTTTAAGATGATCTGTCTGCTTATTATTTACCTCAAGTATCCAGCAGGTACTAAGACTTCCTGGCCCAACAGAAGGCTGCTGGGAGGAACAAAGGAGTTTTCTGTGAGCGCCTAATGCTTTCACTGGACTCAGAGGGCTTTCATCACGTACAAGTGCTCATAAGCAGCAGATCATAAACCAAAAGAGTTTTAACTGTCTGCCTAAAGTTCCTCCTTAATAGCTCTGGGTTTTTTTTCCACATTCCTGCTTGCTCCAGAGAGAGCTGCATTAGTTCATCAGATGGAAGTGCCCACACAGAGGCAGAAAGGCATTCAGGGAGAAATCTTTCTGGCTTTCATGTGCTTTGAAGCAGCAGGTGCAGTTAAACCTATTCCTTCCATCTCTGGCTAGTCCCCTCAAAGCCGACTTTTAAGCATCAAATGCCACTTTTATCTTTCCATTTTGGATGCAATCACCTAACTAGAAACAGTACTGGCCAAAATCCCTGGATTATCCGCACAGTGAATAAAAAGGACACGTCCCCGATTAAACACCACTGCATAACACAACCCAAAGCCTGTCACAGGCAGCTACAGGCTAAAACATCTGCTGCTGGGGGTTACAACATCAACCAAATCAATCTTAGGGTGTATAATCAAGTTCCTCATCACAAGCAATACTCCCCTGCTCCCCCCACACAGACTCTTGTCCAAAGGTCTGTCAGGCACATTCTGCTTCTCTCCCACCCTGCTCTTCAGCTGGTTATCAGCCTCCCTGTTGAGAACTCACCCATGAAGGATGATGCTGGTGCATCAGGGGTTCGCCCGTAGTGCGCCATCAGCTTGTGTTTGGTCTCCTGCTTTCTGTGCTTCTTGCCTACATAGTGCTGTTTTGCCATAAGGGGGTTGTTGAAAGTGGCATGGCAGAGGCTACAGAACTTGTCCGGGTCAGTAATGTCCTTGTTGTCTTCATTGGAAGATGCAGCAGAGGTGGGGAGGGCAGCAGGGTGTTTCTGTGGGGGCACCGTTTCTGTAGGGTGAATCCAAACTCCTGGTCAGTCACAGAACTCACAGGTAAAAACTAGTTACTTCATTTCCTCCAAACCCACACTAAAACCAGTAACACACTACATCTAAACCCCAAACCTACCCATTGTAAAATATCTCAATAAATTAATGATTTTGCTACCTCTTCCCTTAATGCTGCAGAATTTAAAGACATGTGGTAACATAACTCAAGAGTATGCCAGGAAAACTTTCAGGGTTTAAAAAATCCAACAGATTTGCATATTTCTCCTTAACATAAGCATGACTGTATTCAAGAAACACTGGGTATGAACGAGCTTCCACCTGCTGTTATCATCTCCCAGACAGAACATGGGCACAAGCCCTTGCACAGCAAAGGGATTCTGGAAAGGATTCTGGAAGCACCGTGCAGCCACAGGACTTGAGCCTGAATTCATAAGGAGTCTTGCCTGAGACACAGCATAAATGGGACTAGGTCTGACACAGTGAATCCACACAGGGAAGCAGCTCTTCTGTGTGGTGGAGAAACCTGCACCCTCTCACTCCAAGGTGCCAAACAGCAGAGTGAGTAACCTGCTAGGGATCAGAGAGCTGCTCTCACCAAAGGCACACACCAGACTGCTCAGTGAACATCTACCTCTTCCTGCAGGCTCCTATCATACCCAAAAGCAAGAGCTCCAAAGAACAAGAAGATCCTGGAGGTGGCTTTGCTGTGCACACATTTTAGCAAAGTCATGAAGACATACTGTGACAGACATCTGCCTGGAAGATCCCAGGAGTCAGGTGTCTGGGTGACTCACAAGTCCCCAGCTTGGAATTAGCACAAGCTGCCATCCTCAGGTGCGCTCCATGGATGTGTTTTCCTTCTGTCCTGACCAGCTGCAGCCCCTCTGGCCCATGGCTACCCCTACCTGCCCTGGACAGAGGGTGTCACTCCCCACCCACCAGGCCTTTCTGGCTGCTAGCAAAGGGATGGGACACACAGGTACTTGTGTGGGGGCAGACAAGGTCAGAACAAGCACATACTGATGTGTCCCCAGCTCTATTCTCCCGTGTCCCCAGCAATCTGCAGCTCCTGAGTCTGTGAACCTCAGAGGCCACACTGTTGTAGCTGAGCAGCCCTGAGGAATTTGCCATATCAGAGTTTCACCAGTCACTTCAGTCTCTAACGTTTAATGAGCATCATACCCTGCAGCAGGCATTTCTACATCTTAACATCACACGCCTAGTCCCTGCATACAGGGATGGGTACAATGGCTGCTGCCAGCTGCATTTCCCCAAAACAAAGCAAAAAAAATCCCCACACAACCTCTTGCCAATGCCAGCCCACTGAGCAGGCTGGAACAGCCAGGCCTCTGGAGGTGCACTGCTGGCTTACTCTATTTCATGGCAAAGAGCATACGCTCTTACAAGAGCTCACACTTGGGGTTCAACAAACACCTCAAGAGCCCTTTGGGACAATGTGAAGGTGTTGCAGACACTCATACCTTCTGCTTTGGAGGCCTGCTGCTTCATGTTCTTGGCATGAGTCTTGCCCAAGTAGTGAGATGTTGCCACGGCCGGAGAGGAGAAGGTCATGTTGCAGATGGGACAACACTTGTTCCTGTCCTCCCCATTGCTGCCTTCCTGCTTGCTGTCCTGTGCACAGAGAACCACTGAGCTGCTGAGGCTGGGAAGGACCTCTGCAGGTCACCCCATCCAGCCTCCTGGTTTTGAGGAGAAACACTATGGTTTGGGGGTCTAAAAAAAGATTGTCAAAGACATTTGGGTGTTAAGTCAATGAAGTGTGACTAGGTAGAACTTCCACGATGCAGCATCACCCTCTCCCTCCCTGGAGAGCGTTCTTGCACCAGATTACTGTTTTTAACTTGTTGGCAAACACTCCAGGCAGAGAGGCAGCTCTGGCCTGTCTGGGTTAAGGACAAAGTTAAGCCTGTGGCTGCCAAAATTGGACCACGCAGCCTTGTCCCCTGCAAGGTGTGAACTGAGCAGCACAAGCATCACTATCAGCTGGGTCATCTGCAACACAACACCAGCTGAGGAGGGAGCAGCAGGCAGTTCTCAGCCTGACACTACGTGCAAAGGCATCTGCTGTTATCCCCCAGCTCCCTGCAAATGCCAGAGCTGGGGATTACAGCTCAAGCAATCATAAAAGTAGAATCTGTTCCCCAAGGGAGCCACGGAGCAGACAGATGGCTGAATGGAACGTGAGGCCTTTACTGGCCAACAGACTCCAGCTACCAGCTGAGGGAACCTAAATAAGTAAAATAAAGAATGCTCTGGGAAGAGAATTCCTGTGGATGGTGAACCCAACGTGCTCTGCATGATATGCAACGATTCTCCTGACAAACTGTTGCTCCTGTTCTTTCTCTGTATTTCAAGCAAGACTATTAAAAAGAGCACACATTTGTTTAAATGGGAGGACAGGCTCAAAGAGGCTGTCTGAGCAGGGAGGGCAGCAGGAACTGGGACACGGCCTGGTGAAACACCTGCACTGAGCTTCTCCATTTCCCTTGTTCACTTACAAGCCTGTGCAGCTGCCTTTAGCCCTGCAGGTCCCACAGAGCTGTATTTAGTTCTGGTGGATCCTGCACTCACAGAACACAAGGATGGATCAGGCTGGAAGGGACCACAGTGGCTCACCTGGTCCAACCTCCCTGCTCAAGTAGGGACATCTCAGAGCACTTTGCACAGCATTGTATCCAAACGGTTCTGAAATATCTCCAGTAAGAGGGGCTTCACATTTCTGGAATACCCCCATCAGCCGCACTTCACAGGACTTACCCGCTAGATCTTAAGACACTGTGGACATTACTTATAGACATTCATCAGGTCTCTCACCTGCTTCACCTCCAGCTTCATCTTCTTCCCGTGGGCAGCCTCCTCCCCGCCGTGGATGGACAGGTACCGTCTCACCTTGTTGGCGTGTTTCTTGCTCTGGGGAAAGCACAGAAACGCCCGCTCGGTGCCTGGCCGAGCCCGGAGCTGGGCTGGGGCGAGGCGGGGGCTCCCCCTTCCCTACCTGGTAGTGAGCCAGCCGCTGTGACTCGGAGATGAGCAGGGCGCTGCACACCTTGCACTGCGCCTCGGTGAAAATATGTCCGTTCTCCCGGATCAGCCGCTCCACTGTGGGGTGAGAGGGGTGGGACACAAAACGGGGGCGTCAGCGGCCCGGTGGGACACCGCGAGGTGCGGGCCGTCGCTGTTCGGGATGCCCGCACTTCGCAGGATCCAACCGGGCTAGAGGGCACCTCGTGGGGCCCGACCCCCCGCCCGCTCCCGGTGCCGCCGCCTCACCCGCCTCTTTGCCCACCAGCGGCGCCGCAGCGTCCCCGTTGCTACCGGCCCCGTCCGCCATGGCCGCCGTCACCGCCTCACGCTGTTCTCGCGAGAAGCCGCCCGCGCGCCCCCTCCGCGCCTAGCAACGGCGGGGTGGTCTCCCGCGAGAGCACCGCACCCTGGAAGGGAGGCGGCGGCGGACATGTTGGTTGTGGGCACAGGTGTATTGCGGCAGCCCCGTGGCGGCTCGTTTTTGTGGGTGTTTAAACGACGCAGCGCATTCTTCTCCTGAGGAAGCGGCGTCTGGTTGAGAAAAAGGCGAGAGCACCAGCACCTTAGAACGATGCATCCGGGCCCGCTGTCCGCCAGCCACGGACATGGCGTTGCCCGCTTCAGCACCCCGATGACCACGTGAAACGCAGCGAAGCCGCCGCCGCCATCTTGGGTGCGGGCAATGAGGCCTCCGCCGCCAACTTGAGTGCGGGTGCGGGACCCGCCGACCGGGGCCGGTGCGGGAGACCAGGCGGGGAGGCCGCGGGCAACGGGGCGGCCCGGGCCCGGTGAGTACCTTGTGCCCTGCGGGGCATGCCGCTACCCCGCGGCGGCTGGGCCCCGGGCGAGCCGCGGGGCTCCCGGGGCTGCGAGGGAAACCCCTTCCCTCGGCCGGGGCCATTCTCCGGCCCCAGCCCCCGGGCTGACCTCCCCCAGGTATGAACTCCGGTCCCCGCCCGCGGCGGCCCGGGACTGGCCCCCGGCACTGTCCCCTGGGGAAGGGACACCTCCCGTCTCCCTCTAGGGGCACTTCCTGTGTCTCTTGCCGGGAGGGGACCCAGGTGCTGTGCCTGGGGATACCCTGGAACTCCTCCTGGACCGTCCCCTGGGGAGAGGACCCGAAAACCGGAGCTCTGCCTTGGCCGCATCCCCTGAGATCGAGGTGCTCCTGCCTCTCCTGTTCCTCTTGCCAGGCCCGGCTCCCTCCCCTTTTCCTGGGGCAGCCCCTGCACGCTCCCTTCCCTTAGGTTTGCCCGCCTGTGGCTGATCCCCTTCCCCAGAGCTCATCCCTGGGATCCCCCGTGCTTCTCCCCAGCTTGTCGAGTATCCCCGACCCCCTGTAAATTTCCACGCAGTGCCCGAAGGCAGCGGGTTAGGAAAGGGAAAGGACCGTGGGTGGGTTCTGAGTCGTTTTCCTTCCATGTGCAGGGGTGAGAACGTTTCCCTCCCCTGCCCTTGGAGGAGGGAGATGCTGCGGGCTGGACTCGAGGGCGCTGGAGCAGGGAGCATCTCCCGAGAGCTCCGCAGCCTGCGCGGATGCGCCCGGCCATGCGTGGCCTCTGCAGTGTCCCCTCTGTGCACAGCCAGCTCTAGAAACGGATCAATCCTGTAAACAATTCCTCTCTCCCCGGGGCGCTGCCAGCCCTCGTGTCCTGCTCACGGAGCATCAGCTGTGCCCTGCGTGCGGGGTCGAGCCGAGGGTCTGGGGATGATATTTCCATGGAAGTGTGTGGTGCTGACCCGCCTGAGTGCGGGGAGCGTCGTGCCTCTGCTTCCCCAGGTGGGGGGAGTTGTTTACAAAGCGACAGCCTGTGTCTCCAACCACTCAGGAACTCATCCGGGGATGAGAGTCATTCATTTTTTTTGGCTTGGTTTTTTCGAGCATTTTTCAAGCTGTCACAGCTTGGCAGGTCTGTAGCTGCAGTGTCAAGATTTAGAATTATTCTGTCGGTAATTGCTTTCTGATTCATCAAAATGATAGATGAGAGGGAAAATGACAAATAATCACAAGTTGGGGATCTTCAAGGATATCCCTAAAAATGTGACTGGAGAAGCGTGGCATGTGTGAGTTCCTTGTCAGGAGGTCACCTTTCCTGTCAGAGCATTTACAAAGAAATTCTCTTAAATTCAGAGTTGGAAAAAGATCTGGATGACTGCAAAATGAGTCTGCAAACTGGACTGCAAAGGTAATTTTAGATAATTCAGTCTCTGGCCTTTTTTATTTTTTTTTGCTGGGACTGAAAGCAGGTATCTTCCCCTCAGGCACTCACAACTATCCTTTCCAAGAGTGCTAAAAGCAAAATATGCTCAACTTCGCTTCCTGAAGAGGAGGTCTGTGCTCTGATGCGTGTTGTCTTCCCTCAGCTACATCAGCTTGTCTAATAAAAGCCATTACTGCTCTCCTACTCACAGCTTCAGACTAGCACAGCTACGAGTGATCTCTTACTTGTCTTGTTCCCTTAGTTACATTTTCAGAGACTCTCTTTGCCACAAGTCCCTTCATTTTCAGAAGCGTTGTGGGAGTTGTGTGGTTACATCTCTTACATCTCCTCTTTTCTCTCCTTTAAATGTTGAAGGTAGGTGACTCATCATAACTTCAGCTGATATTTCTCAGTGATCTCTTATTTAGCACAGAGCACTGAGAAGATGTATCGCAGAGTCAGAGGAGTGATGGTGATACCAGTATGGATTTAAAAAAAAAGAAAGAGAGGCAGCACAGCAGTTGTTTGTTGCTGTTGCTTTTGTTGTGGGGGTAAGAAGGTTTATAGGCTGCCTCTCCCAAGCCTCAGTGATCCTGCGTGGGCCCTTCTGTGCTCCTCATGGCTTATGAGTGAGTGGTTTTCCAAAGATAAGGGAACATTCTCCACCACCATGGATGTGCTTTGTGGGGGCAGCTCACAGCGGCTGGGTGTGAGGCTTGGCTCATCTCCGTGAGCAGGGAGGGCAAAGAGACCAATTGGAGCAAAAGATAAAAAAATTGAGAACATACAGTGAGGATATTCTGAGAGCACTGGAGTTCAGCTTAGCTGGAGCTGAACAGCTTTGTTTTTCAAGAGCCAGTGCTTCACCAAAAGCAGTGCTTGTTTTTATTTTCCCTTCCTTTAATGGCTCCAGACTGACAGAGAGCAGGATTAAATTAGATATTTGGAAGAAATTATTCCCCTTGAGAGTGGTGAAACACAGGTTGCCCAGAGAAGATGTGGCTTCCCTATCTCTGGAAGGATCCAAGGCCAGGTCAGACAGGGCTTGGAGCAACCTGGGATAGTGGAAGGTGTCCCTGCCCATGGCAGGGGCTTGGAATGAGATGATCTTTAAGGTCTCTTTCAACCCAAGCCATTCTATGATTCCTCAACAGACAAACACTGGAGGACTGCAGAGGTCCTTGCAGTCACTTTGGCGCCGTGACTGCCCATTTGTGCAACATTCTGCTTTCAGAGGGCTCAGCAAACCTTTGGTGCAAATCATGACTCACCGGGATAATCGCTTTTTGTCTCTGGGCGTGTGTGTGCATGTATTTGCAGAAGAAAAGCTGCAGGTTGTGGGGAGGGAGCGTGGTCGTTCCTCACCTTGCTGCTCGGACTGTAGATGGAGCAATGCACTGCTGTTCTCGGCGCTGATGGGGATTTTGGCCTCCCTTAGTGTTTCTCTACGCAGTGGCTGTTTACAATTTTGTGGTGTTACAGAGAAGGGTTTGGCTCTATCCTGGGTGATGTAGGGTTTCTGTTGCATCTTCTCTTACTCTTATTTTAGATCTCTGCACACATCTGAGCTATTTCAGTGATCTTGAAGGAAGGCAGAGTGATTCTGTGGAAGGACACTGGTCTGGGAACCGGCCAACTTAACTTGCATTTCCAGCTCGGCTGTTCCCTGATGTGGAACGAGGGGCTTGTTGTTCAACCTCTGTCTGCACACGTTTAATTGAACTTCAGCAGAGCTGGTCATGCTCAGCCTGCTTTGTAAGGCTCTTTTACATCACAGTTCAAGAAGCACTGAATGTTATTGTTGAGCTACCAGGCAAACAGCAAGCATAGGCAGGAAAGGGTGATTTAACTCTGTGCCATCCTGCTGCTCTCTTTTACTGAGATCTCTTCCCAGTCCTCTCCTCTGAGCTCTTTTGGATCCAGACAGCTGATGCTTGCTGTGCATCCCTCCATCAGTCTGTGGGCTGCCAAGGGAAGGGATGCTGAAGTACCAGTTTGCATTGTGTGGGCACCTGCTCTCAATTGTTCCATGCACTCAGGTTTGCACTAATAACACTCAGCAGGTTGCTCGCTGCTCTTTAAGCGCCTTCGTTAATGCGGATGGTTTGGGCATGTCTGGATGGAGTTCTTCCGGAGGCTGCTGCTCATTGAGAAATCCATACTGCCAGATAAACCTGTTGTCTTCTTTCCAGCATGCCTGCTACCATTGCCTGTGTTTGCCCTGTCTGTAGTGCTGGAGCAGCCATGCACTGAGCTGTGCAGACGGCAGGACAGCATCCTTGAATGCACAATGCCTTTCCCCATGGTTTTGTTGAATACAGAAGCTGACAAAGGGCTGTGCTGTGGTGCCTTCTTGGTCTGGTGTGCAAATGTCAGCTTGATCCACTACCACAGCCTGGTTTGTTTTGGTCAAGGTGGGGGGCTGAGGAGGGGAGGTTGTGTTGGAGGGTGGGAGGCCCGCTGTGAAGTGATGCTGTGGAGGAGTTTGCTGTTGGGCTTTTAGAGGAAAGCCTCATTGCTTTGGAACGAGGCACTGAGAGTGGCTTTGGTCTGTGTTGCTGTTCCCCTGAAACCCCTTTTCAGCAATCAGCTGTAATAAAGTGTTCTTAACTAGATGAGTGGTGACTGGTGCATGTGGCTTCCAGTAACACTAAATCCACCACACTTTGTAATAAGGTTTCAGTGCCTGGGGTCTTTTGCCTAAAAATAGCAAAAAAAAAAAAAAAACAAAAAAAAAAACCAAAAAACCCAAACTGTGATGGGAAATCTAAATCAGAAGGAAACAAATGGCTTTTAATCTTTCCCTCTGTTTCAGGGTGAAGGATGCCGAGGAGGAAGAAGCCTGCAGAGGGCCTGGAATCTCGAGGTCAGGATGGGGAGGAAGAGGAGGAAGAGAAGAGGAATCCAGCCAATGCCAAGAAGAAACGCAGTTTTGTGGATGCATTTATTGTTATATCTGACAGCGATGGAGAGGTCAGTGATGGGTTTGGGGTACCCAGAGCCTGGGCTGGGTCCTGCTGCTGCAGGACAGTGGCAGAGCAGCCCTCACTGTCATGCTGGGGTCAGGCTTTGCACAGAGGGTCTTGTGCCATTCCTTTTCTTACATATGAGATGAATCAAATCCTATTTGACTAGGAAATGAATGGTGTGCTTCATGAGGGTGAGTTATGAGTCTGGGATTTGATAACCAAATCCTCTCAGAACTGAATCTGAAATGTAATTTAAAAGTAACCTTTCCTCAATCCCTTTACAAATCTTTTTTTTCATAATTTTTGTTTGATTGATTTCCAGCTAAACCTTAGCAACATGATTCTGTATTGTGTGCAAATAGATAAGAAAATGATTCAGAACTCAGGCTTGTGAGTAGCTCAGAGACAGGCAGTGTCTGGTAAACTGATTGTGAGTTCAGAAACCTGAGTTTGTAACCCAGCTCCAAAGGGTGTAAAGGTGAATGTGGTGTGGGAGTGCCTGGCTAAGGCATCGAGGCTCAGATCCCTGATCCCCAGTGTCGGCTTATGCACGTCAGCATTTCCCTCAAGATTGAAATGTCTGTGTTGGTTACACGGCATGAGCATGGGAACTCCTGCCTGGGGGAAACCCAGAGCCCTCAGAACCTGTGCCTGGCTGAGCGAGGCACACGGCAGGAAATTATTACAATCAGTTTTTTTATGTGTGACTTGTACGGCTTTGCTCCATCTTGCTGGTGATTGGGGATCCTAAGCTGCTTTTTGTAATTCCACCATTTTCAAAAGCATTTCAGTTCACTCTCAAGCTGTAGATCTTAAATCAGGTCCCTTTTGCTCCCACATCTGCAGTGTGCTGCTCTCCAATAAGGCGATTATCATGTGAGGAGGGGAAAATCACTAGAAATAAACGGTAAGAAGCTGTAGGGCAAACGATATTGGATGTTTTTTCTTCACATTGTCTGAGTTCTTTCCCATTGGGAAATTCCCTGAAAGAAATGGAACATATGGCAGTAATAGTTCAGTGGGGTTAAACCCTTAGCTCTGCAATATGCTAAGTTAACTTCAGATGTCTGCTGCATCACTGGCCTTTATTGTGAAACCTATAAGGAAAAAAGAAATCAGCAGCTATAAGAGCTGCTGCAGTACATAAAAGATCAGGACCTGTTATTGTCTGCAATTATTCATCTCAATGTGCATGTATCTGAAAAAGAGGAAACAAACGTCTCTTAAAACACATCTATAAAAAGGTTAGGCTCCCTCACTGTTCTGTAAGTTTGTCTATAAACAATAAATTCTGATGGCATAATCGGTCATATTACAGAAAAGGATATGCTCAGAGAGGCCGTTAAAGAACCAATTAGGTTTTGTTTAAGTGACAACAGTTCAGTCAGTTGAATGAGTGGATTTATTCAGTTCAGTCTCTTTCTGTGAGTCATCAGCTTCCAGATCCAGTGCCACAGTCTCTTGTCGTGTTGTTTTCTGCGAAATCAAACGCAAAACTGATTTACTTGGGATCTCAAAAAAATAACTGTCTGCCTTCTGTAACTGTCTGAGCTCTTCTGTGTACATCAAGTTGAATTTCAATTTTGGACGTTGTAACTGTTGTTCTTGCACTGGTAAGACCTTGTTGTGTGTTCAAAAAGAGGTGTGGGAAGCTCAGATCAATAGCAATTTTAGGGAACAATATATTCTCAATTAATCTTGCATCTGTTAGGACATGGTTCCTTATGAATCAAAAGCTACAAGGACAATTTGGGCATCATTGATTCGATGGCTTTCTTCCTTGGCAGTCTCTTGGCAGGTATCTATAGAACAAGTCCCTAGTTCTGCTTCCAGACCAGCAGATCTTGTAGCAGCTGCACCTGGAAAGCCTCCAGCTTCTCACTTTTGATGATCTTTGGCAGACTGCCTCTCCCAGGAATTTTTCAGTCATGCTGGATTATCAAGCTCATCCATGTTATTTTGCCAAGTTCCCTTTCTTTGCTCATGTCTATGCTGTGGCATCTGCAGAGCTGCATCAGAAAAAAGTTTTCTGGATGTGAGGCTTTCTGATCTCTGCTATATATAATCCTGGATTCGGGGAACACTTCTCTTTTTTTGGAAAGGGTCAGACAAAATAAGAACAGTCTCTCTGGGTCTGTGGAAACCAGAGGAGATGACCTTCTTTGTGCAGACTGTGTCTCTAAAAATGCAGACATGCCGAATGAGTAGAGTGGTTCCCATCTCCCTTGGCTGTTTAATCAACAGGGAATTGGTTGCCTGTGCCAGAAGATGGATGTTCATTCACAAATACACAATATTTCAAGTAGTGCCCAACAATGCTCTCTCTGAGCATGAAAATTCCTGGTCTCCTGAGCCTCATGCTTGCACTGGGCTGTTGGTTTGATCCCTGAAGCCGTGTCTTCAAGATGATTGTTCCTCAGTACAGGGCCTGGCCAAGCATGAAGTCTGAGCACAGCCCAAAAGTTGTGCTGACCTGTTAGACTGATCTGCAGCCTTTAGTGCAGTTGATCCTCAAATGATCTGGTCTGGGACCTTTTGGAAGGGTCTTTTGCCTGGATAGATCCTTTGGGAGCTTCGAGAGTATCTGCCTGCACTTATAAAGTTGGCATCAAGTCTCACAAGCTCTTTCTGCCAGATCCATCATTTCTGCCAGTTCTCGGGGAACATATGACAAGACTCCAGGGTGATGGTGCCATCTATTTCTGCATGGCCTGTCTTCCCTTCAGTGTGGAACATCCCTTTTTCCTGAGTGTTCCTGTATTTGGAGATACTCACGGTCGGGGTAATCAGCAGCACGTGTTGGTGTTCCAGATCAGATTTTGGCTGTGGTGCAGAGGGAGGTGTGTTTAGGCATTGGCTAATACCCAGCCACTGCCCTATCCTGTTTCCATCATCTGTGACAGTGGACACTCACCTCAGGACCAGGCATGGCCTGAGGGACATCTTGCTATGGAGAGGATGGCACTGGAAATGTCACAGCCAGGATGGCAGTGCCCACCTGTCATAGCTGAATCCCATCCAGCAGCTGAGTACCAGGCTGCTGCTTGCTCACTCCCACCCCATGGTAAGGAGGAGAATCGTGGGGAAAAAAAGTAAATCTCGTGGGTTGAGATAAGAACAGCTTAATAATTGAAACAAGATAAAATATAATAATACTATTAATAATCCTAATGATAATATCAAGAATAATTGTAATGAAAAGAAGGGAGAGAGGAACTGCTTTTCATCAGGAACAGTAGTGATAGGACAAGGAGGAATGGGTTCAAACTGAAAGAGGAGAAATTTAGGTCAGATATATGGAAGAAATTCTTTACTGTGAGGGTTGTGCAGCACTAGAACAGGATGCCCAGAGAGGCTGTGGATGCCTCATCTCTGGCAGTGTTCAAGGCCAGGCAGTGAGCAACCCTGTCTTGTGGGAGGTGCCCAGGACAGGAGGGTTGGAATGAGATAATCTTTAAGGTCCTTTCCAACCAAAACCTTTCCATGATTCTATGAGTAAAACCCAAGAGAAAGCAGTGCCACAATGCAGCTGCTCACCACCCACTGAGCAATGCCCATCCAGTCCCTGAGCAGCAGTCGGTGTCTCCCAGCCAATTCCCCCCTGTTTATGCTCTGGCCATGAGGTGCTGTGCTGTGGAATATCCCTGTGCCCAGTTCCCCCAGCTCCTTGTGCACCTGCTCACTGTCAGAGCACAGGAAACTGAAAAGTCCTTGATTTAGAGCAAGCACTGCTTGGCACCAGCTAAACCATTGGTGTGCCATCAACATTATTCTTGTACTAAATCCAAAACAGCACTGCACCAGCTACTAGGAATAAAAATAACTTAATCCCAGGATGCCACCTCACACCACTGACCACTGGAGCAAAGCAGAGCCACATGGGAGTGTTGCTGCAGTGCCCTGCTGTCTCCGTGGGCTCTGCAGGTGCCAAGGGACCCAGTGCCTCCATCTCCCAGAGGAGAATGCAATGTGAGTTGGTTCTGGAGGAGGCTTCATGGCTCTACTCAGCTCACTTGTTGAAAATCAGATTGATCTGAATCCAGGCTCCTCACAGCCCAGTAAAAGCCCTTTTTCCTACAGAGTCCTCTCTCCCTGTGTCAGGAAGTGCATATCCTGGCATGAGCCCCGTTGTGTCTTGTTGTTCATCTCCCCTTCCAGCAGGTTTGTTCTAATGAGCTGAAAGAGCAAAGCTGAAACAGATTCTGAACTGAAGTCAGAGACTAATAAAGTAGGGTGTGATATTAATTTCAGCAGCAGCCTTGGCAAGAGCCAAACGTGGTAATTCCAACATCTAATTGGCTTTTAAAAATAAATTAGTCTGGTTTTCATCTGCATATTTCCCATGCAGGATGTGTGCTGTTTGGCTGTGCCCTATTGTTAGATGGTCCCAACTGCTGTTGAGCAGTAAAATTACCCAGACCTTTTGACTTTGCAGTCTGCACTGTTAGGGGTGGAGACATTCTGCTGTAGCCTTTTCTTCCCTGAGTCAGTAGAAGCTGATTTCTGTGGTTTATCATGTGGATTTGAGGGAGCAGGATGTGGGATGCTGGCTACTGGCTTCCATTTATGGGCTTTTAAAAATGAGTGAAGCTGTATCTGTTTCTGCTGGCAGAGTCAGTTCTCTTAAGTATGTGCAAAAGCATTTTTAAAATGGGAATTTGATTTCCTGCTGTCTGGTGAAACCAAGCAGGTTACAAAAACAAGGAAGAAGAATAGTGGCTGCCTGCCACTAAATGTGTGGAAGACTTTGGAAACCTGTCTATTTCTTCATCTGTGTACAATGCTGACAGTGAAATTGCTCATAAGAGAGCATCATAAATTAAAGTGCAGAGCCTGGCACACAGGAAGAGAATTTGGGTTCTTTCTGGCCTTTATGCCTTGAATTGACAGCAGAGGAGGAGGGATGCTCTCCTGGCTGGCACTGAGCAGAGGTGTGCAGTTCCTACCTCGCCTCCACTATAATAATTAGTTTCCCTTGGAAGATATGTGTGTTGGAGATGACCTTGTAACTAAGAGTATTGGCTGCAGTTTGGGAATATTTTAATTGATTAAGATTATTTTTGGACTAGTGATCTTATTAGAAAGGCAGTTGGTTGAGAGGCCCCTTGAGTTCCTATTATCCTTGTAGATAGATGAGCATTAAAAGGTTGGGTCAGGAGGAGCAAGCCCTGTTGTCTTCTCTGAATTTTCTTGGCCCCTTCTGTTTCTACCATCCCCGCCTGCATTTATGCAGAGCACTCTGGGGCCTGTGGGGGTCTCTCCCAGCAGAGGTACAAACAGCCATAAATCCTAATTAAAAGGTATGTTTTATTTTCTGGGTTTAAAAATAAAAAAGATTTAAGAATTCTTGGAATTGAGATGTGTGTGTATATTTTGGCCCATCAGGATTAATTGGATTTGCTTCAGCGGTTCACTGTACCGTGGCCGTTCGGTAGAACGCTGCTGAGCAATTTAAACATCTTTCTCCAATGTATGAGGTTCCTACAACACGTGTCCTGCAATAATTTTGCTCCTGCCACTGATGTAAATGTTGAGATTCTTCAGGACCAGCACTTGGAACCGAGGCACGTACTTGGCCGTGCCGTGGATCCGGGCGGCACGTCCGGATCTGTTCCCCTCGGAAGCCCTGGAGGCGTTGTAGCCCCACGTTGTCCTGTGGTGTGGGTTGTAAGTGTGTCTCTGTGCACAGGCACACGGCTGTGAGTGTGTCTCTGTGCACAGAGCAGGCACTCACAACCCTGGAAAGTTTGGTGTGCTCATAAATCACATCCGTGCCCTGGAAGAGAGCTGCAGATGAGAGTGTCAGGCTTGACCTTCCAGCAAGTGCAGGAGTGATGAGGGGAAGATTGATGCCTAGAGAGGAGAGCTGGGGATTTACAGAGCCTGTTAGGATTAAATTGTCCCTGTTTTAAGCTGGGCTGGGTTTAGCATTGTTAGGCAGGGTTTTGGGGGAGGGCAGGAGAGCTGTTGCTGAACCTCCTCCATCCTATATTCCTAGTGCAATCCTGGTGTGATCCCACGGACTGTTCCCCATCCCCTGAGGTGGGAGCAGCCCATGAGGTCAGCATGGGGCTGTTGCTGCAGACCAAGGCAGGACAGTTTGAGGTGGGAAATCCCGTGCTTTATGGAAAATTGTGGAGAGGGGCACTATGCCAGGACCCTGGAAGAGAGAGGATTTCGCCTCCTGAGCAGGAGCTTGGGATCCATCTTCTAGGAAAAGAGACTCTGGGTGTGAAGCAGCCTTTTGGAGACACAGTGGCAGATCCTGGAAAGGGGGTACCTAAACCAGTCTGTGTGGGGAAGAGAAGGAATCACTCACAGAAAAAAACCCTTAGGCACAAGCATGAGTGTGTGTGGGCTTGCCAAGCATGATTGCTGCTGTGTTATGAGGTGATTCTTAAGTCAGTGGAAGTGAGGAATGGTATGGGTATTAGGGTATGTAAAAGCTGTAATGTATTAAGGTTTCAGGAAACGACCTAATAGTATGTCTTGCAAAATCTTAGTTAGATAAATAATTTAATTTGGTCTAGATAGCAACATTCCTGGATTGAAATCCTGCTAAAAGACTGTCAGAGCTGCTGATGAACAAAGGAGAGGCTCATCTGAGAGAGATGTAAAGCTGAGGCCAGGAGGATCAATATTAGGTCTGTGTGTCTTTTAGCATCCTCATTAATGATCTGTAAGAGGGAGCAAGTGGTGTATATAGATTAATAAAATCTACAGATAACACTAAAGCCAGAGATGTCTTCAACAAAACTCAGCACACAGGTGCAGTCTGAAGGACTTCACAGGTTCAGAAACATGGGCAAAGGACACAAAAAATGCATGACACTCGAAAATAATCACTGTATCTGTTTGTGTTACAGTAGCCCAAGCCATGTGCCCCTCCTGGAATCCTCTTGGCAGTGGAGGTGGAATGAGGCACAAGCAAGTGGTCCATGTGTCTCATGGGCAGCAAAACTCAGTGTAGCTGCAGAGGGAGCAGTGCAAAGCCCATCCTGGCCAAGCATGGGTCTCTGCCTGAAACACTGGATTTGATTCTAATCCTACCTGATTTAGAGAGACAAATTGGAAGGGGTCCAGTGCCAGCCTTGGGTAATGTGTGTGCCCTTGCCTAAGCCGTTAGGACAGCAACTTGCAGAAATTTGTGTCATTTAAGCCTGTGCCCATTTGTGCTGCAGTCCTTGTGCTTAAAGCAGCACACATTTAAGTTGTTCGTGGGAGTATTGTTCCAGGGAGCCTCGAGACAACAAGTTTCTCAAGTATTCAAGTTTCAAAAATGAAATACTTGTGGCAGTACTGGCCAGAGAAGATGTGGATGCCCCTCAAAGTGTTCAAGGCCAGGTTGGATGGGGCTCTGAGCACCCTGATCTCGTGGAAGGTGTCCTTGCCCATGGCAGAGTTGAAATGAGATGACCTTTAAAGTCTCTTTCAACTCAAATCATTCTTTGATTCTATGAATACAATGAGAGAATAGCATGAGGAAGAAATACAGCTGGCCCTCCTGCCCTCGGGGTGCATTGGTGTGGGTCTCCAAAAATGGCTAGGAATTCTGGTTTGGATCACCTGAAATTGCCTGGGCATAGTACTAGAAGCTGCATGGCAGAAAACAGCCCTGGCTTGCAGGTGTGTGATGCTCAGTTATAAAAAGGTTCTGTTTTTCTCTTTTGAGTGCTTACAAATATCAATGTTTTAGCAAGGCCAAACAAATTCTCTCTAAAATCATGGGTAGCAGGTGCAGTGCATGGTGGTGACTGGCATGAAGTCTATTGTCTCTCCTACTTCTCTGTTTATGTCAGTCTGTAACTCTTTTTGCTCGTTATGCTTATCACACAGCTTTTAATAGTTACAGAATGTGTTTGAATTACGTTTGAAATTCAAATTTCACTCAAATAGACGCTTGTTCTTGAACCAGTGTTTGTGTCTGAGTAGCTGGGGGGAGGGGGCTGGTAGTATTTCTTACATATTGCATGCACTCACCATGTTCTTTTCCATTGCAGCAGGAGTCAAAGGAAGAGAGTGGCTTGCAAAAGAAGAGAACAAAGCAGCTGGATCGAACAAAGTTTGCTGCTAAAAGAAAAATTGCACGTATGTCTCGACTGTGGGGCTGGGGAAGTTGTCTGGTGCTGAGCAGCTTCTGCTCTTTTTGTTAGAGATGATTTCCCTTGCAGATGGCTGGGGATGCAGAAAAGACCCTTCACAGGGCTAAATTTTGCACTTCCAAAACAAGTGTGCGAGGGTGTTGGTACCTCACCGGGTTCAAAACTGTCTGAGGCTGATGTGAAAGCGCCGTCAGTCACAAACTGCTCTCCTGTCCAGGCCCCTGTGCTCCTGTCTGTCCCTGAAACATCACAATGCTCTGACCCGACAGCTGCCGCTCAGGGAGGATCTGAGTCGCAGCTGACAGTTCTCTGGAATCATCAGCTCACAGTGTGGGGGCAGCCAGAGCACCAGCAGCGCTGGGCATCATAAGGGAGGGTGTTAAGAAGCAGGGATTTGGTTGATGTCATTTTGCTGTTGCATAAAGTGTTGGTGCACCCTTGTCACAGTGCTGTGTGCAGTTCTGGCCTTGCATAGCAAGGGCACAGTGGTACATCCAGAGAAGGGCAGCCCAAGTCGTGAAGGGGTAGAACAGCTGCCTGGTGAGGAGAGTCTGGAAAGATTGGGGCTGCTTTGTTAGGAGAGAACAGTGGGATCAAAGTTCCCATTGGGAAGGCAGTGCCTCAGCTGAGCACAGAGCTGTTGTTTACCAGCTCCCGGGGTATATCAGAGTAAAGAGCAAGAAATAGATGGGTTTAAAATAGGTGAAGGACGGTAATGCTTTACACAGCATGGGGTGAACTCCTGGAAGTTTGTGTCACAAGAGGTTGTGGAGAGGTCACTATCAACAGCTTTAATAAGGGATTAAATGCATTCATGGACAATAAGTCTGTGAACAGATGCTAAAGGCTGGGATGTTCCTGCTCATATTCTAATGTGCAGGCAGAAGGGCCCACTGAGCATGGCCAGCATATCTCTGCTCCCTGTACAGCCCCACATGTTACAGCAGCCAGGCCCCAGAAGGTCCCCACTGGTGTTCCTGTGCTCTATGAGGCAGTGGTCCATCCAGCACATAAAATTCAGGACTTTAGAATGGGAGAGATGTTGCCTCCTGCAAAACCCAAAGCAATCACTGAACAAAATGGAGCACACCAGTGCTCCGCAAGCAGCAGCAGTTGGGCTTGTCAGTCCTCACAGGGCTTGTGTGAATTAAATTGTTTTTAATAGAGGCCTAAGGCCATAGCACAGAACAGCCCAGCTCTTTGTGGGAGCTGCAACCCACTGTGCATGTCTGTGTTGAACAAGTAAGATAGCAAAGTCAGAGATGGGAAAAGAGTTCTTTTTCTTATTCTTCTTTTTCTCCCAAAGGAACCAGAGCACCAAATTAAAGCTGAAACCTCCCCTTGGAGATGCCACTAAAATGTGACCAAGCATATGGTGCTAAGAGCAGGGATGTGCTGAAGTTGGATGTCCTCGTTGCATCACTGAACATGTAGGGTTTCAGGAGCTGGTGCTGTGCAAAAGGTGCTCATTGTGCTCCAGAAAATCCACAGGAGACAGGGCCGGCTCTCCAGACGTTGTGTAACAGAGGAGTTCTGCTGTGTTTCTAGATGTTGAAATCATTAATAATAGTTTTTCTTTTCCTGGGGCAAAAGCTGTCTTTTTTTGTTGCTTAGTGTGCTCATCTGAGTTTGGGGGTGCCTGGCGCCGCACGGTCGGAGAGCAGGGGCTTATTTAAGCACGTGTGATGGTGGGGCTGTTCTCATTTGTGAGAAGCTATAATTAGACTTTTGGTGTTTGCTTTTAGGCAAATTAAGATTTGAAGTAGTAATTATTTTTCCCAGTGTCTTTAAATAAATTCTTTGAATTGCGAGGCAAATTGGTCTTTTGTAAAGATTGGGTGCTTCTGGGTAGAGCAAGTTCTTTCTCCTCAAAACTGGAAAATTTCGGATATTGGCAGGCACTCGTTATAAAGCGTATCCTCCCTTTTTTGCTTTGTTGTGGTTTTATTCATTTTAACCTAGAGCCATAACTAAAATATATCTGTGACGTTTCATCCTGACAGGATAAATGGAAATACAAAACCTAAAGAAGTATCTCTCTTTTTCCGGAGGAAGTCAGTGCTTGAAAGCACATTTGAATGTTTTTACTGTAATTGCACTTTGGATATGTAAAAATACTGAGATCCCGCATTTTGTTATTTTTGAGTAAATCTCTTATTAGTAAGTGTTACAACTACAACTAGTGGGGTTTTGCATCTAATTCACTTTGCAAATGTCAAAATGGAACATAAATCACTTTGCAAATTGCCGTATTAGCATTTAAAAAGGCTCTGAAATGGTTTAATTTGTTTAGGGCTGCCGTATCTTAAAAACAGTTTCTCTCTGACCCCTCCTTCCCATCTGCGGGTCTCTTGGATGCCCTGGTCCCCAGAGGGGCGCTGGGATTTCCTGCCGCGTTGGGATGGACCTGCGAGGAGAGGATTTTGGAGTGTGAGATGCTGAGTTCCCAGTGCTGGAGCTTCCCCCGGGAACGGGCTCCTGCGAGGCAGGCGAGTGATGAGTGTGAGCTGAGCATCGCTCCAGATGGAAAGGGGTCGTTTCTCCCGGGATCTGTGGAGCCCCTGCCACACGCTCCGGGCTCTCTCCCCAGCTCTGTTTGCACACAGTGGTCGGGGGCTAACACAGCACTCTGCGTTTCTAATCATCATAAATTATGACGGCTGCAATCAGCATCAAGTTTAATAAAACACACGGTGCTGAGAAATGATCAGTCCTGGAGCATGAAATACCGTCAGCTTCGCTTAAAGCAGGTCAGGTCTACTCTACACAATGAGCAGAGCAGCTCTCCCCACGGTAATGCCAGGTGGATTTAAACTCGAGTTTTCCCCATCTCCAGAGCACCTACTCAACTGGAACGTGCACTAAGTGCATCTTGTTTGTCACTGGTTTCTTTGCCAGAGGCAGCATTTGTCTGGCACATTCCCTGTCCCCAGAGGGGAAATTGCTGTGCCAGGGAGGGAGAAGAAAACAAAATGTACAGCAGTAACTCGCCAAAAAATGTTTCTTTTTATTAAGCTTCATGGATGTTGATAGCCTGAACTGGCAAATGTTCAGGCCCCTGTTGAAGCACGTGGAAAGTCGTGTGTTGCAGGGTGCTGATCATGTGCACCAGTTTTCCTGCACATGTCTGAGTTTGCCGGATCTAGCCTGACTGCTGTGATGGTTTGGGCAGGAAAACAAATCAGCACTCACTTTCTGAATGCTTGGAAGGTGTTTGGTGTTATGGGAAAAGAAAAGACTGTATGTAGCACTAAGTGCTATGGTCTGGATGACACGGTGGTGATGGGTCAAAGGTTGGACTCAATCTCAGTGGTGTTTTCCAGCCTAATTGCCTCTGTGATATGCTGTCTAATGCTGTTGTTCTTGGGGCTGGGAGCTTTCTCCATACACTGGACTGTGCTTTCCATCAAAGAATGCTTTTTTTTTTTTACCCTGGTCCCTCCTGGCTGTAACATCATTGAGTGACTTTGACCAAGGACAAAAGATCCCCACGAGCCCTAAAAGCTCTGCAGTCTGCTTTCCCTTCAACCCCTTTCTTAATTTTCAAAGGAATTACCCCCCACCCCACCCCAAACCAACAACCTGAAGCTAAGTGCTGTTTTAGTAGGACACATAAAGGAATCTGAAGGTAATCAGTCCAAAAATCTTCAGATCCTGCTTGGATGGGGGAGCACGAGGCTGCCATCATCCAGGAGCTGGGGGAAGGGCAGAGCTCTGCTCTGTGGATGCTCCTGCTTGCAGCACTGCTGTCACGGACAGGCTGCAGTACGGCCGGAGCACGGCTGCACTGCTGTGTTTGGGTGGCAGCTGGCAGGGAGAGAATGGGATAGAAAATGGGAGCCTGCAACTTGTGAATGCTTCTTTACCCAGGGAAACGCCTGTCTCCGGAGCTGGCTGCAGTGAAGGCATGTTTTGTGCCTCCCTGTTCAAGTGGCACAGCTTAAAGATGTTGTAGCCGTCGGAGAGCGCGAGCCTTTGGTTCATGCATGAGATGGCGCGTGCAGGATTCTGCCTGGAGGAGGGAGCGGGTTCTGAAGGAAATCTGTCAATTTGTTTCAAGTGAGAAGATGTATTTTTTCAGCTCCTGAGAGTGCTGTTGAGTTGTTTTTCAAGCTGCACTCCATTCTGCAGGCATTGTATATTTTAAGCAGAGTGAAAGTGTTGGATTGAATCTAAGTAAATAAGTGTTTTCCAAAGTAACTAACTGCTTTGTTTCTACATAGGCAGTCTAGACTTTTGGTTTGATTGGAGCGAGGAATATTTCAGGAATAAATTTTCTGCTGAAATAGCAGTTACAACTGTAGGAAACCTGTTTCCCATGCATGACTGACTTAGTGATGCAGTAGAGTGGTGATGTGAGCAGAAGGGGGATGTATGCATGTGAAATATCCTCTATAATACCACCGAGCAAGTAACATTATCCTCCACAGAGCTTTCCACCTGAGGCTTGGGGTGAAGAACATGTAGCTCTTTTTCTCTTGGATAGGTCTCCTGTGATATTGCAGGTATCTGTGTCAGAAGACAGTGAGATGTGCTACTTGGTTAGTAAAAAAGTCTCTTAAAGATGTGTTGTTTATCCTACTTTGCTGCTGAGCCTATCCAATACAAAAATGAACACACTTTAGAAATCTGTCCTTTTCCTCTCTCCTTGAACATGCATTCTGCAGCTGCAGTGTGTGTTGTTTGATGGCAAATAAAATGTCATGTTGCAGTTAATATACTCGGGGAATGGGAGCTTAGATTGCTGTAGAAACCTGAGGTGAAGTTCCTGACCTGAGTTACCTTTCTCATTTAGTGTTGCCTGCTCCAGTTTTGTTGACACCTTTCCAGAACAGCTGAGGTTTAGATGATTTTCTCTGCATTCCTCCTGGGAAGGTGGGGCTCTCACCCATTTCTCCCTACATGCTGGATATTCACTGAGTGTTTACATACACCTGCAGCTGTGACTTGACATTATCCTGTTTCTTCTGCTGTAGAGATGACTGAAGAGGAACAATTTGCACTGGCCCTGAAAATGAGTGAGCAAGAGGCTAGACAAGTGAACTGTCAGGAAGAGGAAGAGGAGGAGCTCTTGAGGAAGGCCATTGCTGAGAGCCTTAGTGTAAGTGCACTTCTGTGAAGAGGCTCACTAGGGTTCTTTAGCAGCATTGCTATCTGTGCTTGCTTTACCATGCTACACAAAATAAAGTTTTACTGGGGGGCATAGATATTCCCAGCACAAACTGGAAGGACAGCAGCTGCAGAGTAGTTGCTTTGTACTGTTCCTAGTGAGAGGAACATGAAGTGTAACCCCAGTGTGTCCCTATTTTGGGGTACTGAGTTCTGATTTGGGATAGGGGGATCTGCAGTCCATGGGATGGCTGCCAGTGTGCTGGGGGAGCCCTTGGTTGTGCTGTGCTGATAGAGAACACATCTGTAGGAGAGTGAACCTTTTGTTTTTCAGAGCTGTCAGCCCTCAGACTCATCGACTGCATCTCCTCATCTGTCAGTGGAAGCACTGAATTCACAGGGCCAAAGC
This sequence comes from Onychostruthus taczanowskii, assembly GCF_017590055.1. Taxonomy (NCBI): domain Eukaryota; kingdom Metazoa; phylum Chordata; class Aves; order Passeriformes; family Passeridae; genus Onychostruthus; species Onychostruthus taczanowskii. Next base: position 3,515,337 of record NW_024498573.1, read on the forward strand.
CAACCTGCTGAGAGAGAAGGCTCTGAGACCCTGGGAGGCCTGGCGTTCTGCCCTGACACCCCTCCCTCTGACTGCAGCTCCCACTCACAGAGCTCCAGAGCTGATGGGAATGGACAGATGGATGTCGCCCGGAGCCCCTTGGTAGTGCTGAAGAGGTTAAGCCAGGAAATCGTTGAAAGCTCACTAGTATCCAGCATAATCGTGTCTCCGGGGAAGGGCCAGCCTGTGACAAGGTCAAGTGAAAAGTCTTCCTCACCAGCAAAAAGTGATTCCAGTAACATGTTACCCAGCACTCTGGGAGAGGATTTCATGTCTTTGAGTCCCACCTTTGGCAAGGTGGCTTCAGGAGGCTCCTGGCGACTGACACCTCGGAGACTGTTCACCACCCCCTCCAGCTCTTCCGAGGCAGGCCAGGAACCAAAAGAGCAGCTCCTGCCCTGCACTGGCCATTCTGTGGGAGAAGCTGGTGCTGGGAGCTCAGCCACTCCACTCTGGAAGAGCAGCAGCACAGAACAGTGTGACAGCCCCAGGAGGAGTGGTGGAGGAGCAGGTACCAGGCACAGCTCACAGCCTGGGCAGACTGCCAAGGTCTGTGTTTCCACAGAGCATGCAGAGCAGAACAAGGGGTCTGGCAGCACCCCAGATCTTTGCATGCTGACTGTGGAGGAGAAGCACAAACAGGAGGAGGCAAGGAACACAGTGCACTATTATTGGGGCATCCCCTTCTGCCCCAAAGGGGTGGACCCCAACCAGTACACCAAAGTCATCTTATGTCAGCTGGAGGTTTACCAGAAGAGCCTGAAGCAGGCGCAGAGGCAGCTGTTGCATAAGAAGGAGTTTGGTAACCCGGTTGTGCCCAGTCCTTGCTTGAGCCAAAACGAGCTTGGGAAAGGAGAAGAGATAAGCAGGGAGAACGGGGTTGCTGGTGGTACAGAAGATGGAGACACAGAGGGACAAGAGTCCGAAAACATCAGCTGGCTCCACCCTTCAAAGAGGAGGGAGGCAGAGAGTCCAGGGCACAGCATGGAAGAAGAGAAGAACTCCTCTTCTGATGATGAACCAACCACCAGCTACTGCCAGGTAAGAGCTTTGCCACTGAGCAGAGGTTGAGCAGCCATGCCCTTCTGTCCGTTTTACGGTTCAGTCCCTTCTGCAAAGCAGGCACTGCTATTTAATGCCCCTCTTAAATTTAGGGACTTCCTCCCTCAGCCACACAGGTTACTGTGGAAAGGAGAGAAGTGTACAGGCTGACACCCAGCTCTCACAGGATAAGGGCCATTGAGCAGCCTGGCAGTCATCATTAATGCTCCAGAGACCGACACATCCAACTGATCCTCCTCAGAAGGGTGCAGCCCAGCAGTGTGCCAAGGCAGAGGACACAGAGGTGATGCTGACCACCTCCAGCTCTGGTTTATAAACCCGTGGCTATGTGGGGAGCTCTTGGTTTCCCTTTGCAGACAGAGATGTGGGTTTGTCTTTGTGGCACAGCCTTTCCTGTTTGCTCCTCCCTGCTTATCTGCATCCATAAGTGCTTCACTCTTGGAAGTGCTCTTTTCCCTCGTGGCTGGGAGAGGCTCTGTGTGGTCACAGGCATCTTCAGCCTGCTCTGGTGATCTGTCACCACGGTGGTGCTCCCTGTCCTTGTCCTGGTGCTGGGCACCTTCTCTCGGGCTCGGGTGTGCTAGACACTAGGTGTCAGCCTCTGTCTCTGTCAGGGCTCTCCTGCTGGAGCGGAAGGCAGCTTTCTGTCACTGCTAAGTTTAAACAGATTGCTAGTCAGATGAAGTATTTATTACTGCTGTATTTTAGGTTTGTGTCAGCCTTTTCCAACCCTCATTTTTCATAATGACTTCACTCCCGGATCATTGTATAACTTTATCTTCTCTATGACTGAAGCCTTGGCTCTGTTGTTCCTGTTTTCAAGTATATTTGATCATTTACCCTGGTGTTAGAAAGATACTTAACTTGTTTTGTGATATTTATATTCTGTCTTGTAATATTGAACACTGAGGAAAAACGTCATGTCTGCATTTTCTGGTTGCAGAAAAAGAGCAGAGCAGGCTGTGCTGAAATGTGACTTTTCATGACAGTGCTTTGGCTCGGGTTTAGCAGATGGAGATTTAAACAAGCCTTAGAGGTGATCTGCAGAGGAAAGGAACTGACTTGTGCCCTTTTTCATTTCCTTAGGATAGATACAAAAGACCTGAGAGGTTCTTAAAGCAAACTGCACTTTTTTTTTCTGTAGCTTTTCCTCTGGAAATGAAGGTGTCATTATACTGGAAGATTGGGGTGACTGGAGGTCTGTGGATGTGTACTCTAAAGCCCTTGGGAAGCTACAGCAGCTGGGAAGGGCATGAACTTTTAATCAGTACTGAAAATTGTGTGGTATTTTTTAAAATATTATCTGTTTAATGCTAATACCTAATTAATTCTTGGGGAGAAAAGAGGTTTTAGTGGTGCTGAGTGGTAACTTGTAACCTACTCCTCTTGACCATGGGAGCTGTCTCAGAGCCATAGCTGAGAGATATAGCCTTTCTGATATTTTTAAGGTGAAAAAATAAGGGAGGGGGAAACAGACTTTACAATTTCAACTCTAGCCCAAAATTTGCCCGTCTTCTATTTACACAAGAGAAAATATTTTCTAAATGCCTTTTCATCTGCTTTATCACACCCAGCATGAGAGGTAGCTCCTTTCTCTCGCCTCTCTGTGCAGTCGCACACTGAGGCCAGAGCAGGTGATTTACTTGCAAAATCGATATGTTTGATGTTTGCTTGTGCCTTGTCTCCATTTTTTTTCCCCTCTATCAAATACAATTCCACTGGCAGTGACAAAGGAGGGGCCCAGAGCTGTCGTGTCTCCACCTTGCTGCGTCTCTTGGAGACCCTTTGCTGCCTGTGCTGCCCTGGGGCTCTCCCAGTGCCACCAGGGCTGCTCTGCTGGTGGGAGATCTTAGGCTGTGCTGAGTGTAGAAACCACCCTTGAGGACTCAAAACAGTCCTTGAAAAAGGACATGGCCTCATGCCATGTGTGAAATGCAGGTACAAATGATGTGCTTGAGGGAGGCTGCCTGTGCTCCTGCCCTGAAACCCTCACCTGGAACAGGCACAGATCCACGCTGGCAGCAGTCAACTGCTGCCACTGCCTTCCACAGCCAGGGGTTGTTTGCACAGAGCAAATCCTGGTTGTCAGGAGATCTCAGAGCCTGTGAACCTGCACTAACAAACTTCAGTGCTAATAGAATCAATTTTTTCAGAGCCTTTCAGATAAGGTTAGGGAACTCTTGGTGTTTAAAAGATTCAGAGGGAAAAGATCCAATTCTGGATATTTAGAGTCTGGTGACCTGAATTAGTGCCATATTTTATAACAGATGTACAAGGAAAAACAGAAACATGGATGAGTGTTCATGACCAGGGCAGAGCGTTGTTAAGAAATGCACCATTCAAGATAATAGAAATAAAAGAAAAGACAAATAAAAGTAAAAGAGGAGGTATGGTATTTTATGTTAATGATGAACTAGGCTGCAAAGAAGTAAAGAAAGTGTAGATAAAACAGGATATTTGGGGGTTGGAGTCATGTTAGGGAAATTTGACAGGAGAGACCTTGATTTGGAACTTGCTGGGGAAGTATATCCAGGGGTGGAGCTGATCAAAGTTGAAACCTTTGGTGGAAATCAAGCTCACATCATTTGCTAGACTCAAGGAAGGGGGAGGAAAACTCCTTGGGTTTCTTTGAGACCTAGCATGAGAAATTGTAGGCCTGACTGCAAGGACTGCTAATAAACCGTTGTAATTCCACCTGATTAGAGGATGGCAAGTGTAGCGTGTGCACTGCAGAAGAAGAAAGGGATCTGGGTAATAACTGGCATGTTAGCCTGACCTCAGCAGTGCATAAGGCTTTTGAACAAATTTTAAAGGAAAGAATAAGTGGAGTCGTAGAGCTAAATGAAAAATGGGATAAAATGCACACAGATTTTCCAGTTGTAGATTGTGCAGGTTAATCTGTTCCCCTCCTTAGATGGGACAGCTGATTTCCCAGGCAGGAAAAATGCAACAGATTTTATTTCTAGGAAATTTCAGAAAAGTGCTTCTCATGGACAGTCATTAGCTGTACCAGTTGATCAGGTCATTCTGGCTTAGGAAAATAAGTTTTGAAGTGGAGTAGGTAAGGGCTGCTAGGGTACCTTGGGGAGTGCAGGGGACACTAAAAACCATGGGTTGTTTCAAGGTTAGCACAGGTGGAGCTGGAGAAAAGCTATGGTTGTCTGCAAATACATTGAGATGCATGCTGAGAGCAAGCAGAGAGCATGGAAGATGATGGCAATGTTGGAAGGAGTGGATGGGCATGGACTGTCCAGGAACACGTCTAGGCAGCAAGGTAACAAAAAGTCCTGCCAGGCTTTATTACAGGGAGTACCTTGCCAAAAGCAGGGATGGAGGGAAAAAGCTGACTCGTTCCGGATGGATACTGAGCCATTTTCAGATAAAAATATACAGCAGACTGGGTGCAATGTCATGGACAGAATCCAATGACCCAGCAGACCCCAGTCAGCTGTGCACACTGTTTTATATAACACCAGAATTTCCTTTTCCAGCCCTCCCAGGTACTGCCTGCAGAGGATGTGCCTGAAGATGGGGAACCCATGCAAATTGCACAGAGGTGAGTAGGGTGTTCAGAGCGTGGGGCTCACAGGTTCTCTCTAGTGATAAGGGCCCTTCCACTCTCCCTGGAGTATTTTGGGGTGCAGTCCCACCACAGCTTGCTGCAAGGCTTGCTGGAAAGGCTGCCTGCAGTCACTGCTGTTAAGTATCCCTGGAAATAGATGGCTTTGGAACAGCATGGGAAAGGTGGGGCACAGCTGAGGAGAAGGGATCAGTTGCTGTTGTTACTTTATAAGATGTGCAAGGTGCATTATTGTACAAGTTGAAGGAGTTGCTCCTTGGCCTCTGAAGCTCCTGTGGCATGGAGCAGTAATCCATGGGGAGCTGGAGGTGAGTTACGGCGATGCCATCGCTTGTCTGTCGGGGAGGGCGCACAGGCAGCACGGGGAAGGGTTTACTGGATTTCTGTGTGTATTTTTATGTTCTTGCCTTACTGCTGAAGAGGAAAGCAGGGAGGAGGAAGCCAGACGGCACTGCCTATCAGCCAAAGATAGAGTGCAGTGCTCCAGAAAAGCCACTTCAGCAGATGACAGGTGTGGGGCAAGTCAACATGATTTTCTTCAGATTTAAGCCTACTCCTCTTTTCCTTTTTTTTTTTCCCCTCTCCTTCCTGTGGGATGCAATTCTGCATCAAAGGCTATGGAGAAGAAGGACAAATGGGAGAGGATTCAGGGAGCAAGTTACAAGGAAAGGCCAGATAATGTCATGTTTTTAATTTGTTGGGTTTTATAATTTAAACCTGCTTTGGAACAAAACTGCCAACTTTCCTCTGATCTAACAGCGTTTGGCCTGAGCAGTTAATATCAATATGCAGAGTATGAAAATCCCTCTTGCTTGCACCTTTCTAACAAGCTTAAAACCTGCCTTGGGGAGCAGGAGGAACCTGCAGCTGCCGCTGCTGCCGAGGCTGATGAGCCTGTGACAGCGGAGCTCTGAGCTTGCGTAGAAGGCAGCGAGGTGTGTGCTCTGCAGCGTTGGCCTGAGGCCTGAGAGCCCAGGATGTGAAGGATGTGAAAGGAGAGGGACCTCTTTTCTTTGGTGTAGCTGGTGGGGTTAGTCTGGGACACTCCCCAAGTTGCCCAGGAGCTCCTGGCTGCCTGCCTTGGGGTGGGATGCACCTGGATGTGGCGGCCCCTCCTCGAGCAGCTGGAACATCAGCAAGGCAAGAAATGGCTGCAGTCTTTGCAGTTTTGTGCACATTAAGTGTTGCCATCTGGCTCCTGGTAATTTGCCAGCACAGGCCTCTCTTGGGTATGGCTCAGGCACCCCAACTGGCTGGCCTCAGCAGCACTTAATAGGAAAACATGGCTCTGAGCTGTCTGGAGGGAGTGGAGCCGTTCAGGAAGTGCCAGTCCTGTGAAGAAATTGCTTTGCTTTCTGTGGGCTGCTCTCCCCTCTTGTTCCATGCTTTGTACAGAGCATGGAAGATTGGGGTTTTAATAAATGATTATAGGCTTTGTTACCAGGAGATAGTTGGTGTAGCAAGAAATGTGGTTTGACTTCAAATTGATTAGCCCATTTTATAAATGTCATAGCAAGTTGTTTTGTGTGAGTTCTTTTGAAGAGAGCCCTGATGTTAGACACAGAGTAAAACACGCTCAGCCTGGATTCATAACAAATGCTTTGAGATGCTTTATTTAGAGAGAAAAGCCACTTGTGATTTCCTATCAGAATTTTGTTATTTATCATAAATCAGCAGTGGCTGTTCTCTCTTCTCTGAGGCCTGTGGTTGAGCTTAATAAATCTTGTGTTTGTCAGTGCAGGGATTCATGTTTTTTAAGTGTGTTCTTGCATACTTGATCAGACTAATCAGAGAGCCACACAAGGCACAGAGTGTGTCAGCATGGGTGCCAGACTTACTCAGCAATGCCTGTCTGTGTCAGAAAGACACTGTGCAGTGAGGTGGGAGAAAAAAAAAAGGAGGAATCCAAAGGTCAAAATGAGAGGAGCAGTGGTGGGTGCTGCTCCAAAGAACCACTGCTAATGCTGTAAGGACTGCTGCAGGGAAATGCCTTGTGTCACATCCGTGCTGCTTCTGGCAGGACAGGGATAAGGGAGAAAATGAGCAGTGTGAGGAGGGAGAGGATAATGCAGGATAAAGCAGGTCTGCCTTTCCCCTGTGAGGATTTCCTTCCCCAGCCAGAAAGAGGCACTGTGCTGGTACACATCTTCTCCCACAGAGAAGCCCACAATTGTGAGCAGGTATTTTTGCTCCCTTGACAAGAGATAATGACCTTTTCTGAAGAAAAAAATGTTCCCTTTGGGGCTTCTGCTTAGGATGGCATTTCAGACCCATATTTTGCTGTTATCCTGGTCATTTCTGGCTGTCAGATATTGACCACTTGGAAATTATGGCGTCATCTGCTGTTCTGAACTGTGTGAGAATGGCAGGTGTGGCCCTCACACCTTCTGGGTTGGAGATTCATGTTATATTTATGTTTTGAACAGCATCTCCACAATGACCCCACTTGGCAGTAAAAGGAGCCCAAATACTGCCACAGAAAACTCTGCTGAAGAAGAGATCTCTGTTTGCCCAGGTAAGAGGCACTTGAGACTGTTAAGAAGTTTGTACTGAAAGTTACACACTTAGGAAGTTCAGAGAAAAGAGAATTTTCAAGTTATTTGAACAAAACAAGGTTTCTTTCCCATCTCCATTTTTCAAGGCTAAAATTATTCAGGTAATTTAGTTTGATCCCCTAGTTTTGGACCAATTTCCTCTAAGGCAGTTCTGTGACAGGGATTGCTGGAGACTTGCTGAAGAGACAACTGGATGTGATTGGGCATGGAGAGATCACTCAAAACAAGGTGTCTCTGCAATGCAATCAAATTTTCAGATTTTTCAGTGTCAAGATCATGTGCAAAGCATGAGAGCTGAAATAATTTTTATCTTCCATTAATTAAACATGTTTGGGACTAAGGAGTTTTTCTTCCTTGGTCTCTCCTACCATGTTTGAGATTTTCTGGTCCAGGGTTTTAAGGGAGAAAAATAATGAAGAGGCTGCTCCATTTCAAGAGCAGCTGTAGCAGGATTGGTTATGGTGGTGCTTGGAGGCATATTTTGTTGCTAACAAAGATGTGGAGGTCTAAAGAAGGTGTGACTGTGAGACAGAGCATGGAACGGGAGCTCTGCTTGTCTAGATGTGAGAGCAGCTCTATTCTTGCTTTGTCTCCATCCCAGCAAGTGTCCCACGCACTTTCCCTGTGTCTAATCTCACTCCCCATGAAGCGACACAGCTGCAGTGCCTTTATCCTCACACTGTCATGCTGTGACTTTAACCCCTCATCTAGCTGTGTTGTTGCACTTTGTCTGATAACATTTATGGCAAGTCTAAAGAATGTCTTGAAACAGTGAAAACTCTTGAAAAGCGTTAAGGACTAAGCTACATCAACAAGTGAAGAGATATTTGGGGGCTGCAAACCTGTGCTGACATGGAGATGTTTGTCTGCAGAGACCCAGCCAAGCCCACTGGAAGCTGTTGAGGAGGAGAGAGAAGAGCTCTGTTCAGACAGCAGAGGTGCACCTATGCAGGTAAAAGAGCTTGAAATTGAAGGGTCCTGTTTCCAATCCTACCTTTTAGACCTTGGTTCAGCTGAGCTGTGCTGGCATTTCCCTTTGGGTAGCTGGAAACTTGGACTTCTGCTGTTTGGATCCTCACAAACAGTTCCCTCTTTGCTTTTCTCTACTGCTTAATATCTCCAGTCCCTTTTGGCTGGGGACTGCATGCAGCTGCTTCTGAAGCCTTTCAGTCCTATAGCTGGAGAGCTGTTATCAATTCCAGCCCTTTCTTTTATATCCCAGTGCTGCTGAGCTGGAGGATGCCATCAGCATGGGCGGCGGTGCTGTTGCTTGCCCATGCTCAGGGGTACAAGCTGTGATGCTCAGCAATGCAGAGGGACCCCAGGAGCTCTGAGGGGAGTCTGAGTAAACCTCAGTCATTTGTGCTGTCACCTGCTTTTCCTTGTTACAGTGCTCTGAGCTCAGTTTGCTCTCCACAGACCATATCCAAGAGGCTAAGAGGAGAGCTTCACCCAGAGATCAGACTGGTACAAAGATGTGCTTCAAGTGTTGAGGGCTGGTGGTGGTTTTCAGGCCAAGCAGAGTGTCCTGAATTTGGGTATCTTGAGTTTTGTGCAGTAATAGTTAATAGTAAGTCAGTGGCAGGGCCATCCTCTTACCTCTTGCTGCAGATGTGTGCTGTGTGCAGCCCCTTTCCCATGTTGTCACACCTGCACAGCAATTGCTTTGCAGCTGTCACTGTACCAACATCTGACTTCAGTTCCTGCTTCTGATAAAACTCCCTTTGTCTATTAATTTAGAGAGCGATATCAAAGGGGTTGCCAAGTACTCCTCTGGTGCAGGGTACATGAATACAGAATCGTACAGCTCTTGACAAGAGGATTCATTTGTGGAAAGCTCATTCTGGGAGTTTGCAGCTTGTACAGCACGTCTGCAGTTCCAATGTCTCATTCTCACAGGCCTCTTAATAAACCATCTTCTGCTCTCGTGTGCCTTTCATTCTGCAGGTATCTCCAAGCACTGCTCAGGCAATTAGGGACTGCAGCAAGGAGAGAGGCACCACCAAGGCACATTTGTGACCTATTTGGCTGTGGCCAGGACACTGCCATGTCCCCTTGTGCATTGCAGAGGGTGCCCTGTGTCTCACACCTCTGCCTGGGTGGCACAGGGTGGTGGGGAGCAGGTTCCTAGGGATTGTTTGACATTATTATGGTTGGCAGCAGGTCCCAGACCAGAGCCTGCAGCCCTCCAGGAAAACAGCAGAAACAGCTACCATGGCATCAGTGGTTTGCAGGAGCCAAGCAGAGACCACTGGGACTGACTTCTTCCTAGCAGATGCTGAGCCAGGACACAGGAGTCTTGTTGAGCTCAGCCTCTAGCATTGCTCTTGGCTGGCTGTTGGCTGCAAGTACTATGTCTTGTAGGCAATTTCCTCTGCTAAAAAGCAGAGGCAACTGTCTCTGGCTCTGACAGGGGTGATTGGTTCTGCAGTTGAGGTTTTCCAGACTGTTACAGCAAGGTTTTGTACAAGCAGTCTTTTGTTACAGAATGTTGCATTTCCATTTAAAATTAGTAATTTACCGCTGCATGTAGGCGGGCAGGGTGTGCAGAATTGGTGATCTCCTAAGATTGCTTTAAAAAAGGCAGCTAGAAGGAGCAGTGCTTGCTGCTTTTCCCATCATATTTTTTATGTGTGTTGTCTGTGTAGCAGGTTTGATCTGATCATTCATATTTGACACATCTTGTGTTTTATGGCTCTTCAGTGTGATGCCCCACAGTGAGGACTTCACAAGATGTAATGACACTGAGGTGTGAGAGAGGGGTTCGAGTGTTAATGCTGTAAGTTGTGTACTTCAGCAGCCTGTGTTTGGCTGGAGGAACTCTTGTGGCAACTCCTCTGCAGAAATTCAGGGCAGAGAGCCTCCCTGGGAATGAGGGATGTTCCTGGGGCTCGCTGTTGTAGCCTTTCAGTGGTGTCAGGGAGAAATGCGTTTTGAGAGTTGGAATCTCAGTTCGAGTCCCAGTCCTGCAATTTTTGTCACAGCTCCTCTGAGTCAACAAAGCACCCTTCTTCCCTTTAGGACATAAAAATCAGGATCAGATCCTCATTTGGGAAAGGATGTAATAAACCAAGTAATACAGCAAAGCGCTCCAGTGGCACGGAGCATCTTGGCTGACCCCAATTACTGCTTCCCTGAAATGATACTGTTGCAGGGAAGCAGACAGCAGTTTTGCTGCACACTGTCCACATGTCACTGCTTAGCTGTAAGAACAGAAACCTCTCCCATATTATTCTTCTATAGGTTTCTCTACATGGTTAATATTTAAATAGCTTTTCTTCATCATTGTTGGGGGGGGAAGGTTTTTTTCTTAAATGTGGTAAAATCTTACAGCAAGCCTGACTAGGCAGAGATGCAGTTATGAGTGAGATAGCTGCAGTATGCTGCATTTGAGAATGTCAGTGGCGTAGGGAGCAGGCTGGATCTCTGTGGGTTGGCAGTGGAGCACCTTTGCAGCTGTGTGACCAATGCAAAAAGAGAGTGTCTGTAAGTGGTAATGGCACCCTGAGAACGTACACGAGCTGTGACATTCTGCCCTGGTGAAAAGCCTCTGCCAGTAATTTTGTGTGACACAGATTTTTAATGGTATTCCCTCTCTCCTTGATCGGTGTCCCCTCTCACGACTGCTTCAGCCACCTCCTCTATAAAGGAGGAACTTCCAGTGATCTCTCCAGGCTTCCTAACACCACAGCAGCCTCCTTTCATCCTGGGGGAAGCTGCATTCCCAGACAATGTTGCCTGTGTAGCATGGATCATGTCCAGAAACTGATGAGCACAAGTCAGGTGTTGAACTCTTGCTTTGCCCCATGAATTTTCCATCAGTTTCGCTTCTGAGATTTCCTGATTAATGGAAGCTTTGCCATTTTTCCACTTTAGTGCAGGTGATGTTTGCCTTAAACGGTGTGCATGGCTGTGCAGGGAGTTTCACCATGATTCAGAAGGACATGTTGCCTTTGCAAGACAAATTAGTTATTAGTGCAGTGTAGTTCATTTAGCCAGTGGTGTTATTTCTGAGCACTATGTGATGAAGGAGGAGTAAAACTTATCAAGAAAATCTGAGTCTGTGTGAGAATGAGTACCTACCATGGAGACAGCATGGAGCTCTGCACCTAAGCAAAGTAACAGAAACAGCCCTGTCTGGCTAATTTTTCTTCTTCTTCCTTAGGTTGGTGGGGATGAAGATGCTGGCAGGACTGTGTCCGAGCGCAGTGCCGCAGCTGCTGCCCGCGTGTCGTGCCCTCTGTGTGAGCACAGCTTCCCAGCCCACGAGATCGAGGTGCACGCCATGTACTGCAACGGCACGGCGGGACCGGAGCCTGCCCAGGACGCTCCAGGTCTGCCCATGCTGCTCCCACCTGTTTGCTCCTCACTCTCACCCCCCTTCCCTGTTGTTACGTGGCAGGCAGGTGCTGCAGTCTTGTCCCTCTCAGGATATTTGGTGTGTGGGGAGGTTTGTTCACTCTGCCTTATTCCATCTCCACGCTGCCCAGGAGAGTGTTATTGGAGGCTCTGGTATTTCCAGCACCTCCTGTAGAGAGGTATCATTTCTGATTGACTTCACACAATAATTCACCACATTATCAGCTCCTGAATATTACCCCAGGATCTAGTCCTGGGTGCTTCAAGCAGTACTTGTAAGACTTTTCTATTGTGTGCCTTGTTGAGGATCTGCAGAGAATGTGGCAGTGGTAGAAAATGGAAGGCTTGAGCCATGTGGGCAATTGTCCTTCAGGGCTGTTGAGAGGGGAAAATGTTCTGTACTACTGCAAGAATGGCCTGTGCTCTGCATGAAGTCTGACATTTGTATGTGCAAAAATGGCCTGTTCGGGTGGCAGAGACTGCAGAAAAGTTTCCCTCTCGTTTCACTAAAATTGCAAAATGATGACTGTCAGTCTGGGAGTGTGGATTTTTCTCCTTCATGTGAAGAGTGAGGCATGGAATCACAGTCAGAATGCCCATATTAATCCTCTTTGTAGTCTTTTTCATATCAGTTTTCCATAGCCAACCTTTGTAGAGCTTAAGTGAACAAATACACTGGTTGGTTATCAATATATTCAGTAAGTTATGTTTTAGCTGTTGCTTGAAATGTAAAATCTGTGTTAGCACAATGTCAGGTAATATCAAAGTAGTAGCTTGTAATAAGATTAACTTTTCAGGCTGTGAATATATAATTTTCAGTTACATACTGGCTTGTTAAATGCAGCCTAAATCTATGATATTTGAGCAATTTGAGCAAATCATAGCTAGTACAAGAACTGTAACTTCTGCATTCCTCTAGCAGGAGGAAGTTTCACCATGTAATCTTAATGCAGAGTTTTAATGTAGATGTAGTTTTAAAAGAAAAGGTTCCTGCTATACTAAATTTTTGGGGATGTGACATGGGTCCTGTCAAGATAACAGGAGCCAGAGTAAAGGCTGATACTGGCTGGTGCTTAATTTTGGTGGAAGGTTCTCTCTGCAGGCACAACCCAGCTACTGAGGCAAAGCATTTGGCTCAGGCAAATCAGAAATTACCATAGTTCCTCTCCCATCCTTGAGACTGATAAAGGTCTTCTTTGTGTTACAAAATGGAGCAGAATTTCTAGTGTGCCTTTTAGCAGGAATGTCTTTGGCCTTGTGGTATTCTGGTCCCTGGTGTGGCTGGACTGTGAGTGTGTCCATTGATCCTGGGGAATCCCGACTGTGATCAGGAAAAGGCTTTGAAGTCTTTGGCAGTGCAAGGGAATTTGTTCTTTTCTTTGGTGTTGGCTTTCAGCAGGACAGAGTTCAAGGCTAGCCTCTCCATTCTGCTTCCAGGCTGGTCTCCTTGGGGATGTTTGTAAGGGTAGTTATTTTGGAATTGCTGCTCTGCTGTTCTGGCTTGTTCAGAACAATCCCCCTGTAAGGAAACCAGCCTGGAATAAAAGGAATTTCGGTCTGTAATAATGTCTGTAAGCAGAGCAATGGGTCTGGGACAAAATCACAGTAATTTGAGTTTTCTATTGCCAGTTATTCTAGTATTTTCCCTGTAGAGACCAGGCTCTATTAGCCATAACAGTCCAAGACACCTGTGTTGTTTGCACCCAGACTCTTTGCAGTGCCATGGGCTTCCTGGGCTTGGGCAGAATCCTGCCTGCCTGTGGGGCTCTGGCTCCTGGGCACCTCAGGCCAATTTCCAGCAGCTGTTGGAAGGCAGCTGTCACCCAGAGGGCTCTCAGCTGCTGGGCTAGTCTGTGGGATTTGGGTTATCTCATGGGCAGAGATGATGTTCAGCTCTGAGCAGAGGCCAGACAGTAGCCTGGCACAGCTGTGCAGGTACAAAAGGACTCTGTTTCCAGGGCTGTTATCTTGGCATCCACCACTAGCACAACATCCACAGGTAAAGCTAATGCATGGGGAGAAAAAAGATGTGAGAGAATTGTCTTCTGAAGCAAATGCCAGCTCCTGTGTGGGTCCAGAAGCTGTTCTCTACTGCTGCAGCACTGTGTGCTTTTGGCTGGCTGCTGGCTTCCTCAGGAGCACAGCAACAGCATTGTGTGAGAGGAAGTCAAAGTTCTGCCCTCTAAGCTATGCCCTGATCTGTTAAGAAAAGATGGCTTCAGTTTTCCTTTGGTGCACTGGATCAGGGGTTCTTAGTCTGTCTTCAGATTTATTAATTAGACTTACTCCTGATGTCTCTGGAATTGCAGTCCTGCAAACTACAGCTGTCAGTGGTTTTCATTTTAATACTACAAAAGGATGGGTTCTTGCTGGTTTTACTTCTCTTCTTCCTTTTTATAATCATGCACCAAAGTCTCTCAGTCTTAGGTCTCAGGAGGCCAGCTCAGTCTGGCTGATATCTAAGGGCAAGTTTTCAAATGAGCAGCTGGGCAAGATGAGCTACAGTTGCTTCCCCTACGTACATGGTCAACCTGGCTGGATGCCCAGACCACCACATACCTGGGCAGCATGAAAATCTTATCATGAATTTCCACTTTCCTGTGATCTGAGTAAATAAAAAAGAAGAGCCTGATGTTGTGTTAGCTACTGTACCAGGCTAGGGAGGGCTGAGGCTCTGGGCTTCCAGCTCAGTGACCGGTGTTAAGTCCAAGTGAATGAGTGGAGCTGTGGAATTTCTGTGCCAGCTCCCTCTTTCTTCATGCATTCAGCTGAAGGGGCTCACTTGTGTGAGAGGGCTCTGCTGGAGTCCCCAGACCCATCTCCCACTGCTGCTGCCAGCTCAGGGATCCGCTGGTCTCAGTCTGGAAGCGAGTCTTGGCTGCAGCTGAGTACAGCAAATACTGTTGGGCTTTGTGACATACTCGATGCCTCTCGCCCTCCATCTACATCCATCCAGCATTCTCAGTTCCCAGGCGAGCCCAGGAAAATGAGGATTTGCTAAATCCCTTCCTCCCAAAGGCTCAAATGCAGTCTTGATGCAGCTGTCAGTCTTCAGCAGCAGCAGTGGTGCTGTTAAAAAGCTCTTGACATCAGTAGAAGTGGCACTGATACAGCAGAAAGAGTAAGGAGATGGGTGCAGAGGAGAGCTGGGTGGCTTCTGAGAAGGGACAAGACTGGCACTGACACATCCTGCAGGGAAGTGGCACAGCTGTAGTGAGCACAGGGAGCTGGTGGATCACTCTGCAGGTGGGCTGGGCAGGAAGGTGAGGAGCTCAGCAGCTCTGACCTTGCAGCTCCACAGGCCAGCCAGACCTGGCAGCCCCAGGAGGTGCCCGGGCTGGGTGTGCTGATAACAAGGCCATGCTGGGCAGGGTTTGCTGCTCTTCCCCAGGGTGAGTGCTGGAGCCAAACAGACCAAGAATGACTGGTCAAGCAGAAGAAATGCCGAGCGAGGGAAAAGGTTGGTCTTGGGGCACAGAGTATGTCTGACCCAGCAAAGAGCATGGCATTTGGGAGGGTTACAAGGCTCCTGTCACACAAGCAGGTCAGCACTGCTCTGTGGTGGGGCTTTTGCCTGTGGCAAGTCTTTTCCTGTGTTCTGAACCCCCTTCTTGGGGGGAACCAGCATGTTTTCGCAGGCCTCACCACTTGGCCCTGTTCTCTCTCCTCTGCTGCTTCTTCCAGCATTGCAGCTGAGGGTCTTCTCCTGGGCAGCTGCAGAGCTAGTCCCAGACATCTCTAATGGGCCCATTATGCCAGATGTGTTCACTGCTTTTGGAAGAAAATAAAAGTGATTAACACCTGAGCTGGTGCACCAGGCTCGTTAAGGAATATTAACGAGCACACACTGATTTGGAGAGCAGTTCTCACCACAATGAGGATTTGCTAAATCCCTTCCTCCCAAAGGCTCAAATGCAGTCTTGATGCAGCTGTCAGTCTTCAGCAGCAGCACTGGTGCTGTTAAAAAGCTCTTGACATCAGTAGAAGTGGCACTGATACAGCAGAAAGAGTAAAGAAATGGGTGCAGAGGAGAGCTGGGTGGCTTCTGAGAAGGGACAAGTCTGGCACTGACACATCCTGCAGGGAAGTGGCACAGCTGTAGTGAGCACAGGGAGCTGGTGGATCACTCTGCAGGTGGGCTGGGCAGGAAGGTGAGGAGCTCAGCAGCTCTGACCTTGCAGCTCCACAGGCCAGCCAGACCTGGCAGCCCCAGGACTGGGGTGTGCTGATAACAAGGCCATGCTGGGCAGGGTTTGCTGCTCTTCCCCAGGGTGAGTGCTGGAGCCAAACAGACCAAGAATGACTGGTCAAGCAGAAGAAATGCCGAGTGAGGGAAAAGGTTGGTCTTGGGGCACAGAGTATGTCTGACCCAGCAAAGAGCATGGCATTTGGGAGGGTTACAAGGCTCCTGTCACACAAGCAGGTCAGCACTGCTCTGTGGTGGGGCTTTTGCCTGTGGCAAGTCTTTTCCTGTGTTCTGAACCCCCTTCTTGGGGGGAACCAGCATGTTTTCGCAGGCCTCACCACTTGGCCCTGTTCTCTCTCCTCTGCTGCTTCTTCCAGCATTGCAGCTGAGGGTCTTCTCCTGGGCAGCTGCAGAGCTAGTCCCAGACATCTCTAATGGGCCCATTATGCCAGATGTGTTCACTGCTTTTGGAAGAAAATAAAAGTGATTAACACCTGAGCTGGTGCACCAGGCTCGTTAAGGAATATTAACGAGCACACACTGATTTGGAGAGCAGTTCTCACCACGCTGTCAAACACACATGTTGGTTGGCTTCTTGGGAGGCTGCACGGCCTGGGGGGTGGCCATTGTTACCAGTCTTCCTAGGCAGGCTGCCACTGCAAATCTGGGCCAGGCTATGTTAAAGAGAGGCGTTTGCTTTTGTTCCTCTGAGCATATCAGTCATTGCCTACGAGACAATACCCACATGCCAGGAAGGCTTGAGCTTGTTTCTTCAGCATGGTTGTCTCCCATCAGACCTAAAGACAATATCCACATGCCAGGAAGGCTTGAGCTTGTTTCTTCAGCATGGTTGTCTCCCATCAGCCCCAACAGCTCCTGAGCACTTCACAGTACATTGCTGGTTGTAGCTGCAGATCAGTGATTACTGCTGAAGGAAAGACTGTTGCATTGTGGATAGATATTGGGGTTGCCCAACATTCAACAAACAGGGTTTTGCTAAAACTTGGAAGAATTCCCTTTATTCCACACAAAATTTTGTGCTTCGCTTTCTTTATCACAGATGATGTGCTAACAATAACAGGTTTGTTGTGCCTATACCTTGGAGTCAGACTTTTGTCCTCATGAGTGTAGGAAGCAGCATCACCAAGGCGTAAAACAGCTCCCTGCATTGTCCCCTTAGCCAGCATGCCTGAGAGCGCTTACTGTGACATCTGTTTTGGAGCTGGAGTCTTGAACGTCCCTGGTGAAGCAAGCTAAGCTATCTGAAATGTTCCCTGAGGATCTTTGCTGGTGGTATGTCAACAGGAATACGCTGAGAGGAATTCAACTGAAAGGGACAACACTCCAACGTGCTCCCTGCAGATGCCTGCAGAGCCAGTTGGGAAAGGCTGCTTGGGCTTGCTGGGGGAACAGAAATGGTTGGACCCGTCATCAGCTGCTCAGCTGGGATCTCACTGGCTAGCCATGTGTTGGAGCTTCTGGAGAGCAGTGCTGCTCCTGCTAGAGATCATCTTCCAGGGGACTGCCAGGGCTGTCTGTGGACAATAGCACGGTTCACATGGGCAGTGGGAAAGTGATGAGTGTGGGCTAATTGTTGTAAATTCCCTTTCCAGTGTGAGCTGTGTCCCTTCCCAACCAGGCTCTCTGTCAAAGGTCTGGTGCCTCTGCACAGCCCTTGCCTCATCTCTGCATTCCCCTGAGCCCACAGCTGGCACTGTCCCTCCCTGCAGCAGGCACTGGAGCCTGGTTTGGCAGGGAGCTGGGCTGTGCTGCCAGAGCAGCTGGGTAACGCTGCTCTCAGGCTATCACACTGCTGTCATCAGCTCTAAAATTCCTGTAAACTACAGACTGTCAATCCAGCTGTTGCTGGCAAATTAGGTGTGAAGAGGTCAGCTGACTCCCCAGTGTGGGAAAGGTAAATTTTTCAGTATCCCCCCAGGAAAAAAGGACACTTGTTCAGCAACCTTTTCTGCAGGAAAGAAAACCCTGCTTGTCCCAGTCCACTGCTTCTCCACCTCTACCATCACTTCTGCTGTAGCTTTGAGTGGAAGTGATGGAAACTTGCTGCATTTGAGCATGATGTAGGGATAGTTTGGGGTGGATGGCAGTAACCCTTTTTGTTAACCCTTTCTGCTTTTCCTCCAGTGCTCACCCGGCGTCAGAGAGAGGCAAGAAATAAAGCTGCCACTGGTAAAAGCAGCCCACCATCCTCAGACATTGATAAGTAAGTAGGTATGCCTGCTCCTCCAAGATTATTTCTGTGCTTCTGTACCAGCTTGACTATGGATGTCTTTATTCCTGTACATATGCTGGCCGTTGGCCTTATAACAGTTTCCCTAAAAAATTGCTTTTCCTCAGTGCCTCTTGTTGCAGTGCTGACTATATTTAAACTGAAGCAAGAGGAATTTGCTGTTCTCAGATTGTTTTTGCACTGATTTCCTTTCAGCCCTATCCATGATGGGTCAGGGGCACATGGCTGCTTGGGGGGAGCTGTAGCTAAAATGGTGCTAACTCAGCCAGTTTCTGATGGGAGGTTTGAGCTTGGTAACCCCAGGAAAAGAAGAGGCCAGGACATGGAGGCTGTCAACATGGCACCTGTAGTGATATTCTTAATTAAATTAGACTTTCAGAATAGCAGTGGCTTTGTTTAATCTCTCTCCATGCAGCCCCTCCTCCTGCCACCCACACAAAGCATCATAAGAGAGGATCTGACAGTAAAATCCCTGCTATGGAAGCAATTTTGCTGTTACAAACAGTGGATGGCAACATCACTAATGGAATTAGGCTAATTATAGAGAGGACAGCTTCTGTTTAGACACATTATCTGGGTAATCAGCACTGACTGGAAAGAAAATACGGGAAAAAGTGCTGCAGAGTTTTGCTCGATGGGGGCTCTCCATATGCATTTTGGAGCCTGGGGTGTTTCACTCAGAGAGTACCACTATCAAACTGAACACAGTGTTGCTGGGGCTGGTCCCTGGGGGCTTTGTCTCTTCTTGGAGATAGTCCATTCCTGAATGCAGCTTCCCTCCTGAACAGCCAATGTCCTCTTCTGCAGGGTTCAGTCCCTGCTGAGAGCTGGTGAGGAAGTGAGTGTAGCTGTGTAAATCTATGCCTGACCTTCATCTCCTTTCACCCAGAATAATCTTCTTCCCAAGAATACTCAGTTGTCCTGTGTTATCCTGAGCATCTTCCACCCAAACAAGGGGGTTTGAGAAACAAGCTGAGCCAACCCCCCAGCAGGAGCATGTGCTCTGCAATTCCTCTCCCTGCATGGCATGATGTAAAATGGAGACAGTGCAGAGAAAGGCTTGATTTACTAGTCAGACAAGTTCATCCAGCCCTGGTAAAATGTCTCTCTGATTTAACACACTTGGTTTGCTTTTCAGGCAGAATTTAACTCCCCTTTGCAAAGCCCTTGTGCTTCATTTCTGTAGATTTTGACAGGGTGCTTTATGTCTGGGGAAAAATCAGTGGTGTTTGAGATAGTTAGATGAGCAGATTTGATTACTGTCCCGCTGCTGCAGCAGCAGGATACAGAGGAACAGGCAGGGAAAACTGATAATCACTCAGTCTTTGCGATTGGTGCCAGCCTGACCCCACTGGGCGAGACTGGATTTGGTGACACTGGATTTGGTGACACTGGATTTGGTGACATATCTCCTCCACGGCATGGCCTGGAGGGGGAGAGTCACCGCTGGTGTCTGGGAGCCCGGTGCAGGGTGAATCCTAATGCAGTGCTCTGTCCTTTGCTGCCTGGCAGGTGTGAGAAGTGCTACCTCTGTAAGTCACTGGTGCCACTGCTGCAGTATCAGAGGCACGTGGACAGCTGCCTTCAGGCTGCTAGGCAAGCTCAGGGAACCAGGAGGCTGCGAAGAGCCAAGGTGAGGGGAGACCCTGCACACCATCCCCTTTGCTTTGTGCTGGCTGTGGGGCTGGGTTGGCAGCAGGAGCTGGTTCCCTGGCTGGCAGGGATGAGCTGACCTGATGTAGGATTGCCTGTCCCTGTGGGCACAGAACTCATTGCCCTCCTTCCCACGACGGTCTGCGAGAGCACGGACCGGTCCCAGGGGTGAGCTAATCCAGCAGAGCTGCCAGCAGCCTCTCCAGTGGGCAGGCAGCCAGGGCTGTCCTGCTGCCAGCCAGCACGCCTCAGCCCTGCAGCCTTCTGGGCTGAATGTCCATGGAGCGGAGGCCAGCGTCAGCATGACAACCCTGTCTGGATATCCACAAGCCCATTCCCACGGGGAAGGCTTTAGAGCCAGAGCAGGGGAAATGGCTCAGTGCTGGGAGCGAACAGCAGCGTCCCAGGAGAATTGTGGGGGAGTGAGTGTGCTGGAGGTGTGCTGGGGGTGGGGAACGTGCCTTGCTACAGGAGGTGGGAGGCAGGAGCGTGGGTGGCAGCTGGCTCACAGTCACTCGCCAGGTGTTAGCCCCCACTGTGCTTCTTCCTGCTTGTGGCAGTCCCAGGGGAGCACAGAGGGTCCTTCCAGGCCTTCCTGCTGGCTCCTGCAGGCAAAAGCCTCGTGCTGCAGCTTTGCCTGTGCTCAGAAATGTGATTCACGGCATGAAGATGCAACATGATGTCTTAGTTTTGTATAATCCCTTAAATCCATCACAGACCTCAGCCCTTTGGGGATTCAGATGCAAATGATGAGATTTCTGGTTGATGATTTTGGCTGGGATACAGCCAAGCACTGTGTGGTTCAGAGTACTGCAGGGCATGGCTGCTCCTGCATGTGACCAGCTCTGGGGGCTGTTTGATTCTGTCTCTGTGCCCCACAGCTGGCTGGTGTGTGGGTCCTGCAAGCAGGCACAGGTTATGGGGGAAAGATGCTGAAGCCAGGGGACTCTTTGGAAAGGCTCAGCAAGGCTCTGTTACCTCTGGCCCTGTCTTTTGCTGGGATGGCAGCTCATTAGGGAAGCCTGGACATTGGCTGTGCCATTGCAAAGCTTCCTAATTGCACAGTTGGGCTTGCAGTTTCCTGCAACGGCCCATTTTGGCCATTTTGGGGTGATTTGCAGCTCCAGTGCCACAGCCGGGGTGCCAGTGCCTTCCAGAGCAGTTCTGGGGGCAAGGAGCAGCCAAGATAGGGGACTTTGCTGGGCCAGTGAGGCTCAAAGCAGCCAGACCAAGTGATCTTCCCCTAGCATGTGTGACCAGCATGGCTGCATCTTCCTAGGGGCAGAGAGAGGGCACAAGGAGTGTTCCTTGTCTGGCTGTGCCCTGAAGGAAAGCCCTTCCCTCCAGTACCAAGCACCAGTACCCTTGGACAGAGTGGGACGAGTCTGCCCTTGGACCTGCAGTGCTGGGGATGTGTTCCAGCTGTGTCAGAGCCCCTGAAGCCCTCATTTATCACAGCTCTGTGCTTGCTGGCTGGGCTTGGGGATGGCATTCTGTACCCTGGCCTCCCTCTTTACCAGATTCTGCTTGATTAGCTGCTCTCTGCTGCCTCTGCTTGAGCACTGGTTGGGCTGGGCACAGAGCAGTGCCCTTCCCACGGGTGGCTGGAAGCCCTGGATAAGCAGCAGTCCCTCTTGTGCCCAGCCTGACCCTGAGGGCTGGGGGAACAAGTGCCCACGAGGCCATGCTGGCTAAGGGGTTCCCTTGTGGCAGCGCTGTGATGGTGGTTCTCCTCTTCTTGGCAGGACACTGGAAGGCAGGAGAGAGGACTCCTCAGGATGCTGGAGCTCTCGGAGAGCAAGTCTGAAGGTGGAAAACTTTCTATGCCAGCCTGGCTGGGTCGGGGCTGCTTTTCCCACCTCTCCCTTTTTGGTCCTGGCTTGGCCTGAGCTTTTCTGGGAGGGTAAATTCCCCTTGGAATGGTCTATTCTTTCTGAGCAGAGCAGGGGCTATGGGCTTAGCTGGCTGTCAGCATTTCCCAGCTGGCTGCACACATTCCTGCCAGTGCCCACTGGATGTGTGCCCACTGGACCCACACCAGAGCCCTTGCAGGAATAGGGGTGTACTCTGAACCATTGCACCAAGACATGTCCAGCTTCTTGCGGGATGTGGGAGGCTTCTGCTGTCCCTGTCTGTGCACGAGTGCTTCCCTCCATGGATCCAAGGACGGGGGGAAAAGGTGGGGAGAGGTGCTTTGGCAGCAGCCGTGGCTCACACAGCAGGGCTGACGTGTGCTTTTGTTGCAGGTGCTGATGCGGGGACTCCCCTCACTGGATTAGGAGACCAGCAGTCCTCTCCCACACTCTCAGCCGCTGATGGGGAGCTGTCAGCAGACAGCCCCATCTCCCTTCAGCACCTTCCTTCCCATGTCTCCCCTGCGAAACCCGGCATCTCCTTGGAAGCCATGGATGGTGTGGTGGACTCGGAGGCACGCATGGCTCTCCATGCAGGCAGCCAGGCACGGCCCAAAGGCTGCCGCCGGAGAAGGCACAAGTTCTGAGGGTGGCAATGCTGCGGGGACCCCCAGCAGCTCCCTGTGCCCCAGCCAGGGTCTTCTTGGCACTGTACCCCTGCTTCACCTGCAGCCTTTGTCTCCTGCGCCTCTTTTATATGTTTTATACGACCTGTGCTGGGAGCGCTGGGTGGAGAAGTGACTGTGTGTTTTATAGGTGCCTGTGCAGCTTTGCTCTCTCTTACAGAAATGGAAATATATTTATGTATGTTTTTATGAAACTGCAGCACCACGGCAGAGCTGTGCTGGCTTTCTCTGGGGAATGGGAGGGCACTGGAGGGAGGAGAGAAGAAGCAGCAGAGAGTGGGTCCCAAATCACACTGCCAGGGGCCTCTCCTGGAGCTGGGTTGGGGCGGGGGGCTCGGGGCAGAGGGCTGCAGTGTCCTGTGCTCTGTGCAGCAGCACGGCACTAACATTCCCAGCCGGGAGTGACAGAGGGCACCTTGCTGCCAGCTGACAGCCGCAGTCAGCGGATGCAGGGACCGGAGGAGCCACGACCGCGGTGTCCCCGTGTCCTTGGTGCTTTCCCTGTCCCCGGGTGGCTCGGCCGTACACCCGCTCCCCGGGGCAGCGGGGCTTTGCCTGCCTCGCACCGGGCCTTGGAGGGATCTGCTCCCCGAGAGCATCCTCACGGGGAACGGGGGAGGGTGACCCATGTCTAATTAACGGGACGAGCTGCTGCGGAGCTCATTAAAGCCCGGGCTTTAAACCGCGCTGCCGCCCGCCCGGGGGCGCGGAGCGGGGCGCGGCCCCTCCCGCGGGTGGGGCCCGCGGCGGCGCTGCCCATTGGCCGCGGCGGGGC
>NW_024498573.1:3538719-3606412 GCF_017590055.1 Onychostruthus taczanowskii
GGGCCGGCTCGCGGCGGGGCGACCAATGGCAGGCCGGGGTGCGGCTGTTGCCAGGGGGACAGCGGCGGCAACGGCCCCGCCCGCACCGGCGCCGGCACCGGCCCCGGCCCCGTAACGGCCGCCACCGGCCCCGACCACCGGCCCTTATCACCGGCCGCGGCCACCACCGGCCCTTACACCGGCCCCTACAGCGGCCGCGGCCCCTACACCGGCCCCGGCCACGGCCCCTACACTGGCCCTTACACCGGCCCCGACCACCACCGGCCCCAATCACCGGCCCCTGCCTCTACCCTATGAGCAGTCGCGGCACCCAGCCCAGATCCCAAAGCGGTCGGTCCGGCGGGGCGAACAGAGCAGACCAAAGACTGGGCGCGCAGGAGCAGGACAGCCGGTACGTGGTCCGGTGAGCGGCTCCTGCCCTGCGGAGACCGCTGTGGGGCCGGGGATGGGGCCGCGCAGGTTCCCGGATCCCTCAGGCTGTTGCAGGGGAGAGACGTCAGCCTCTGGCCTCTTGCAGGTCGTGGGGACCCTTTTCTTCCACCGCCCCCACGCTCGGGCCTATGACCGTTGTGGGGCAGAGCGTCCTCCTCCAAGACCGCAGAGGTAGTGTGAAGATACTGCACAGGGCCGAAAATATGGACCCCTCATTGGGCATGGACATAGACAGCAGGTGAGAGCAGAGCTGGGTACAGGCCCCCCAGGCCCGCTGTGTGCCTGGGCAAGGGCAGGCATTTGTCCTGTCCTGCAGTCCAGAGCTCAGTGGGTGTTGACATGCCACCTCCCTCCATGCAGGATGTCAGCGAGCAATCTGAACCAGCGCCGTGATAGTTCCCACAGCACACCGGTAAGGCCCATCCCTGCTCCACTCATAAGTCCCCTCATCCCTGCTCCAGTCATAAGTCCCCTGCCCTTAGCCTCTGCACCTCTGCCCTAATGCACCGTCGCCAGATACAACGAGCCCTGCGATCGTTCACCATCCCACTGGAGAGGCTGCATGTCATGAAGGGCCACATGATGCAGGACATGTGCAAGGGGCTGAGCCGCCAGACACATGCCGAGGCCAAAGTGCGGATGCTGCCCACCTACATCTGCTCCACTCCCAACGGCACTGGTAAGGCAGCCCAGCCTGAGGATGAACTGTTCTGCTACTGGCTGCTCTGCACATCTCACTGGAGTTGACCCTGCAGGTGCTGGGGAGGGGTCAACCACTCTTGGATCAGTTATGGGGCCCATAACCTTCTCCTCTGCCACTCCCCAGTGCAGGGGCAGTAGCCAGAAGCTTGTTCCCTTGGCCCCTCTGAGAGTCTCAGGCTCTCAGAAGCTTCCCCCATGGGTGAGTGACTGTCCCTGGGACAGGGCAAGGAGCAGATTATGGGAGATCTGCCACAGGGAAAGGCCTCTGCCTGACGCTGCCTCTGTTTCCCCATAGAGAAGGGCAACTTTCTGGTGGTGGAGCTGTGCCAGAACCAGGTTCGGACCCTGTTGGTGACCCTCTATGGAGATGGAAACATGAGCCCCCAGATGATGTACAAGATCTATGACCTGCCAGAGGACATCATGCAGGGCGAGGGGGAAGCGGTATGAGGAGGCCATGGCAAAGGGTGGCTGGTGCTGGGCTGCCCAGCATCATGGAGGCTCAGCAGGGCTCCAGGCTGGTGTTGGAGCTCAAGGCTGCCTTTCACAGCCTGGGTACTGAGCAAGGCAAGCAGCCCTTACCCCCAGTCATGACTTTGCAGCTCTTTGACTTCATTGCACAATGCCTGACCCAGTTCCTGGCCGAGACCATCAGCTCTGACACCAACATCTCTGAGCAACACCTCCCCTTGGGCTTTGTGTTCCCCTTCACCTGCCAGCAGACGCAGCTGGACAAGGTGAGGGGGAGAGCCCTGTCCTGGGCCATGTCCCAGCACAGCAGCAGTGGGGAGAGGAACCATCCTGGTGCCAGAGGTGAATGACTCTGCCCCATGTTCTCCACAGGCAGAACTCCTCTCCTGGTCCAAGGGCTTCAGCTGCAGTGGTGTGGTGGGGAAGGACGTGGTGCAGCTGCTGCAGTCAGCCATCAATAAGCATGCTAAGCCGGATAAGCAGGAGGGGGAGGGCAATGGGTCAGGCAATTGGCTGTCCTCGTGGAAGGGCAGGAAACCCTCTCAATCTGCTCCTAGCCTGCCCTTCCAGGTGGAAGTTGTTGCCCTGATGAATGACACTGTGGGCACCATGATGACCTGCAGCATGGAGGGGAGGGCCTGTGAGGTCGCCATGGTTGCAGGTGAGACTTGGGCACCTGTCTCACCTGTAGGTGAGACAGGCGGTGGGTGCTGGGGGGGCCGTGCTGGTGCTCAGCCCCATCACTCCTGCAGACAAGGGCTCCAACTGTTGCTTCATGGCCGAGGCGTACCTGGTGGAAATAACAGAAGAGACCAGCGGGCGGATGTGTGTCAACACTGAGTGGGGCTGCTTTGGGGATGATGGCACCCTGAATGACATCTTGACGCCCTACGATGAATCTGTGGATGCGGAATCTTCCAACCCTGGGGAGAAGAGGTGCTCTTTCTCCCCCAGAAAGGACAGGCTCTCCATCTATCCCTGAGCATGTCAGGCCCACCATCAGGAGCACACATTCCTCTGCAGTGCTCCTGGGTGCTCTTAAAGGGCCAAGGAGTGCTGCTAGGGAGGCATGACTGACTCCCATGTGTGTTGAAACCCACGCAGGTTTGAGAAGTTGGTGGGCACCCTGTACCTGGGGGAGCTTGTCAGGCACGCGCTGGTTGCCCTGACTGCTGAGAAAGCTCTCTTCACTGGGACCAATGCTGCTGTCCTGAAGGAGAAGGGAGTGTTCACAATGCAGCATGTTCTGGACATTGCCAAGTGAGTGTCTGAGGACCAGGAGCTGCTGTGGGTGGGAAGATGGGGGGTGATGGATGGGTGTTCCTGGCTGTGGGCTGGTGAACCTGCAGGTTGCTGCAAGGCTGTGATCTGCCTTCTAGCAACGAGGATGGCATAACTGAAGTTAGGAGGATTCTGGAGGTTCTGGGGCTGCAGCCAAGCGAGCGGGATTGCGGCCGGGTGCAGCAGATCTGCCGGGCAGCGGTGGCACGTGCTGTCACGCTCCACGCCACTGGGCTGGCTGCCATCCTCAGCTACATGTGCCAGACCCGGGATTTGGAGTCGCTGATGGTCAATGTGGGGGTGGAAGGAGAATTGTACGCAGGCTACCCCAGGTGAGGAGCAACACAGGGCTCCCAGTGGGGTGCTACCCCAGTGGGATGCCTCACACCCAGCCCATGCTATTCTCTTCATCCTGGGCAGGTTTGAGGAGGTCCTGCTGACTGTGTCAAGGCTACTGTCCCCTGAGTGCATGGCCACCATCCTGCCCTCGAGAGATGGCTCTGGGCGGGGGGCGGCCATGGTGACAGCAGTGGCTTTGCGCCTGGCAGCCCAACGCCGTGTGGTGGACGAGGTGCTGGCCCCGCTGCGGCTCACCCGCGATGATCTGGTGAAAGTGCAGGCACTGATGAGGGAGGAGATGGATCGGGGCCTGGGTAAGGAGACCAATTCCAGTGCCTCTGTCCGCATGCTGCCCACCTACGTTAATCACACACCTGATGGCACTGGTAAGGGACAGGGACACTGGCAATGGGGTGCTGAGGAGGCTGTGGCCCTGCTAATGCACTCTGCTGGTTCCCCGCAGAGAAAGGCGACTTCCTGGCACTGGACCTGGGTGGGACCAATTTCCGTGTGCTGGTGGTACACATAACAGAGGAGGGCATCACCATGGCCAGCGAGATCTACGTCATCCCAGTTAGCATCACGCAGGGCAGTGGCGAGGAGGTGAGGCTGAGGAGCTGTGACCAGTGGCTGGGGCGAGGGCATTGCCTCCCTACTTGGTCTCCATGGGGCCATGATGGGCTGGGAGAGGCTCCCCCATCATTGCCCCAGCCTAGGCCATGCTCACCATGCTCACTATCCACAGCTCTTTGACCACATCATCGACTGCATCGTAGACTTCCAGACGAAGCAGAACCTGGTGACACAGATGCTGCCTCTCGGCTTCACCTTCTCTTTCCCCTGCCAGCAAGTGGGCCTGGATAAGGTGAGGGAGTGGCTCCAGCACCAGGATGCTGGGAAGGATCCCAGGATGTGTGCTGCCCTGGCCTCTGATCTGGTCATTGTTGCAGGCATTGCTGCTGACCTGGACCAAAGGCTTCAGCGCCTCAGGCTGCGTGGGACAGGACGTTGTCCAGCTGCTGCGGGACGCTGCCAAACGCAAACGGGTAGGGAATGTCTGGTGGCCTGTCCCTGTCCCCATGGTAGGGGGACCTGCATCCAGGCAGTGTCAGCCCCAGGAGCTGTCTGCACGCCACTAGACCACGTGTCCCCATCTCCTATTTGGCAGCACTTAGGGATGCAGGTGGTGGCTCTGGTCAACGACACGGTGGGAACCATGATGGCCTGTGGTTATGATGACCCCAAATGTGAAATCGGCCTCATTGTGGGTGAGGAACACCTCTGCATCCAGGAGGTCCCCTGTCTCCTCACCACCCCTCTACCCCCCATGGCATGGCCACATGCCTCTACCAGACCTGCTATGGGGGTGACACCAGCATGGGGCCTGCAGGGACGGGGACCAATGCCTGTTACATGGAGGAGATGAAGAACGTGGGCACTGTGGAGGGGAACGAGGGCCGCATGTGCATCAACATGGAGTGGGGGGCCTTTGGGGACAACGGCTGCCTAGACCATCTCTTCACCCACTTCGACAAGGTGGTGGATGAAACCACCATCAACCCGGGCAAGCAGAGGTGGGTGAGGGCCCCGGGGCACAGGGGGCTGGGAGCGGGTGGCTGTGCCTAGCTGAGGCTGTGCCTTGGATAGGTTTGAGAAGCTGATCAGCGGCATGTACCTGGGCGAGATCGTGCGTCAGATCCTGCTGGCAATGACAGAGAAAGAGCTCCTGTTCCAAGGCAAACCCTGCCCCAAGCTCCAGACCAAGGACATCTTCAAGACCAAGTTCCTCTCTACCATCGAGCTGTGAGTGTTGGGTTCCCATGTGTTCCCAGAACTCAGGGTGGGGGTATCAGAACACCAGGAGGGGAGCCAGGCTACACAATGTGGCACAGACAGGGTGATGGGGACAGTGATGGGGATGGGGACTCTGCTTCTAACAATGGCACTGGTCTGGAGCAGCAACGGGCTGGCCCTGCGGCAGATACGGTCCATCCTGAACGAACTGGAGATCGATGCCAGCTTCGAGGACAGCGTGCTGATGCGGGAGGTGTGCCAGACCGTGTCCCTGCGCGCCGCCCAGCTCTGCGCTGCTGGCTTGGCTGCTGTGGTGGAGAAGATGCGGGAGAACCGAGGCGTGGACCAGCTCTCTGTCACTGTTGGGGTGGACGGCACCTTGTACAAGCTGCACCCCTGGTGAGTGGGGCCAGGGCGGCAGGCACCCATGGGGCATCCTTGCCCTATGAAGGGGTCTGTGGTGGGAGGCATGGTGTGCATAGGGTGGGAGAATCAGTCCTCACTCTCCCCTTCCATCCTGCCTAGCTTCTCCAACAACCTCCAGAAGACACTGAAGGACCTAGCACCCAAATGTAATGTGACCTTCCTGCTATCAGAGGATGGCTCAGGGAAAGGGGCCGCGCTCGTGGCAGCTGTGGCCGATCGCACTGCCAGCGCCATGGAATAGTCACCATTCCAATAAAGATCTTTGGTCTGCACCTCCAGCCTCTGGGGGGATCATGGGGGGCGTGGGGCAGCGCATGGCCGGGCACAGCCCCACGTAGCAATATATATCGAATTTATTTACATTCACGTCCGGCAGACCCCCCGCCCGCGGCACCGCTATGTACATAAGGCCAAGTGTAAATACTTGAATGCACTTAATACAGAATTAAAAAAACGGGCTTTACACAACACGGCACGGGGCCCGGGGCCGCCTGGCCCCACACGCAGACACCACGACGGCACCGCACGCACGACGCACACCCCGTGCCCCCCCAGCCCCCCACCGTGGGGCCCTGGGACCCCCAGGGCTGGGCTGAGTCCTGCTGCCACAGTGCTGGAGGGGCCTGACTGCCATGGGGCAGGTGCATCCTGCCCTCCCAAAGGGGCCAGGTAGCCCTCCCCGTGCGCTGTGGGGCAGTAGGAGCCTGGTGGGCCAGCCAGGGCCCCCCTTAGCCCCATGGTGGTGGTCCCCTGGGACCTGCCATGCTCAGCACTCAGCCTCGGAGAAGAGGGCACCGTCCTGCTTGCCGACCTCGGCCACGGCGGCAGCCAGCTGGGAGAGGTTGCCATTGGGGAAGTGCCGTGCTTCCCACAAGTTGAGGATCATGGCTGTGGGGCTGGCCTTCGAGGCGAAGAAGCTGAGATGGCTGGAAGGGGACAGAGGGACCATGTCAGGGCACAGGGATGGCTCCACATCCCATTATCAGCCCCGTGCTAGCCTCACCTTGTTCAGCAGCCTCTCCCGGGATCCCACAGCATTCCAGCATCCATCCACAGGTGCGGGATGAGGCCAGAACCCCTGCTCCCATCCATACATACCACCCCATCCCCAGCACTGTCCTCAGTCTGCATTACCTGTCAAGGTTGAGCTTTTGTGCCAGTGTCCTCCAGTCGGCTCCCCGTGTGCCCGGCGGGTCCAGGCTGCTGATGATCTTTTGGCGGATGAGGAAGGGGATCTTGAAGGCACTGGGGCCCACCAGAGCCGGGGTGCCCACCTCATCGGGGACCAGCCAGTCTGAAAACCTTGTGTCCTAAGGGAGAGCACGAGCAGAGAAGGAAAGGGATGTGAGGCAATGCTATGGCCACCCCAAGGAGTGGCCCAGTCCTGCCCTCACCTTGGCGATGTTGAAGTTGACAGTGAAGCTCTGCCCGTCCCCCTCCACCTGCCAGACCCAGATCTTGCAGGCCAGCTCACAGGTGCTGGTGCTCAGGCGCTCCAAGGTGAAGGTGCAGTGCAGGAAGGGCTGCAGCCCACTCCAGATGTGGTAGAAGGGGATCTCCTGCAGTGGGGGTGACAGAGCTGGGGGGTGTCAGAGTGGCAGGGACACCTCCCTAGACCTCTATCCCCATCCCCACACACTGGCCAGACTCCTCACCTGGTAGCTGGCGAGGAGCTTGCTCTTCCAGAGGGAGCTGGGCATGTCGTGGATGGAGAGGCGCAGGGTGTGGTAGCTGTCCTTGAAGTGCAGCACCCGGGGGGCTCCGATCAGCTGCCCTCCCAGCTGCTTCTCCAGCTGGATCACCTCCTGCCAGCACAAGCAGCAGTCAGGCACGAGATGCTGCACACCAGGAGCGCAGCTCTCGCTCCAAGCCGGGACGGGCAGGCTCTGGGGACCCCGGTACCTTGAGGACGTCCTGGGTGTCACTGAGGCAGTAGACACGGATGTTGTACTCCAGCGAGGGGCAGGCGGCCGGCGCAAACAGGACCAGCTTGAGGCGCTTGGAGGCCGCCATGCTGAGGGACTCCCCGACCAGGGCAAAGCGCCCCAGCTGCTCCGTGAACACGTAGCAAGCCTGCGCTTCCAGCTGGCAGTAGTACAGCTCTGTGCACGGCTCAGCGCCCAGCTGCAGCACGTCCTACGGCACCCAGGCAGAGACGCACCTCAGCCGAGGCTGTCCCTCCTCCATCCCTGAAACCCCTCGCCCCTGCTCACCTCCCACGTGCCCTCGCACGACTGCTTCTTCAGCCGGATGCTCCAGTTCTCAGCACTGGCTTCCACGCAGTGCCCCATGGCCAGGATGGCAGGGCGGGTGAGGAGGACCCCGGGGGGGCCACAGCTGACGATGGGGCTCAGCAGCGTCTGGCAGCCAGCCAGGGGCAGCCTGGGGCAGCGATGGGGGCAGCTGAGTCAGGACAGAACCCCCTCCAACAGCCCCATGACCCAGCAGCCCCAGCACCTACCTCACCTCCTCCTGCTTGTGCAGGGTCAGGTAGACCTCATAGATCTTCCCCCGTGGGATGGCATCGGGTGGGATGAGCAGGCTGATCCCTGGGTGGGAATGGGGGTGCAGGCAGGGTGTGAGCCCCATGAGGACCCTGCCTGGCCTGGGCAGTGCTCTGGAATCCCCACCCTGCTGTACCTGTGTTGGGGATCATGAGCCTCCCCCCCAAGAAGTTGAAGGTGCCATAGGCCATGTTGTTGGTGCCGCGGGGCAGGGAGCGGAAGTAGCTCTGCGTGGAGAGCCGGGCCACGAAATCAGCACCCTCGGCGGCGGGCGAGCTGTGGTGCAGCGTGTGCCGTCCAGCACCCAGCGGGCTCAGCAGGTGCCCGTTGGGCAGCTGGAGCTTGGCAGGGCCATCCTGGCGTGGGCAGAGCGAGCCCTGGTAGGTCATGGTGGTGGTGCTGAGGTCTGGCTGGATGGTGAGCAGGCTGGGGTTGTCTGCAGCACAGAGCAAGCGACTGTGGTGCTGGGGCAAGGCAGAAACAGGGGGTCCCCAGCAGTGGTACACGGGCACAGATTGAGAGGGCATGGGGCACACAGTCCCTGCCCCATAGTGAGGACCCCATAGGGCACAGCCACCGCCCCTGGAGATCTGACCCCATGTGGCATAGAGCACTGACCCCACAGTCACAGACTCTTAAGATGCAGAGCTCCTATCCCTGGGTCAGGGATCCCTAAGGCAAAGAATCAGCCCAAGACCAGGGACCCCACAGGGCACAGACCCCAACCCAGGGATGCCCTGTAGCAGACAGCCCCTGCCCAGAGACCCCCTGGCAGGTATGGCCACCTGCAGGTCCAAGGGACACCCTGTCCCAGTGTGGGTGCACTGTCCCTGCAACACTCACTCACCAGCCTTGCTGGGTTTGATGCTGACAGGCTGGAAGCCGGCGGTCAGGATGGAGGAATCGGCCACATCAGCATCCAGGCCCCCCTTCTTGCGGCAGTACACCAGCACCCCCACCAGCAGCAGCAGCACCAGGCACACGGCCACGGCCACCAGCCCCACGTACAGTGCTACGTCCTCTGCGCCGGGGGCAGCTGTGTGGGACAGGACATCAGCACACACGGCCACCCCCCAGTCCCCTCTCCCAGGGGACAATCCTGCCATCCCCACCGTGCTCACCGTGGGTGCAGAGCTCAGAGGTGCAGTTACGGGTGTCCAGCTCGGGGCCATGACAATCCCGGCCTCCGTTGCGCGGCGCTGGCTCCGAGCACTCGCGGCTGCGCCAGTGGGTGCATTCGGCCCCACACTCCGACCATTTGCTCCACTCCGACCAGGCGCCGTCCACTGCAGGCACAGCCTGGGGTCAGCGCCCTGCTGTCACCCCCCTTCCCTGCCCCGGGGCCGGCAGAGACGGACACACAGGGGAATTGGAGGACAAGACATCTGGTGGGGACAGGGACTGCAACGGGCGCAGTGGGGAGTGCAGCATCGGCACGACGGGGCGGTGGCGGTGCCCCGAGCAGGGCGGGTACCTGGGCAGAGGGTGGTGCAGGCGGTTTTCTGCACGTTTTGGCCCTCACAGAAAGCACCCCCATTGAGGGGTGTGGGGTTGGTGCACGTCCGGCTCCGCTTCTGCCAGCCCCGTCCACAGCTGGTGCTGCAGCCTGACCACTGCGTCCACGTCGACCAGCCGCCGTTCACTGGGTGGAGAGGGACCCGTCAGCGCCCTGCCGCTAAGGGGACGCAGGGAGGGACAGGACAGGGAGAGTGACACCAGGACAGCATGGTGGGGACTGGCGTGGAGGGGCCATACCGTAGACAGTGATGGCAGCAGAGGCGCTGCGGCGACGGGCCACGATGTTTTTAGCCACGCAGGTGTAGTTGGCGGTGTCGGCCAGGCGGGCCTGACGCAGCACCAGGCTGTGCTCTGGCGTCACGTAGACGTTGGCATCCAGTTCTGGGTCCACCAGCTCCTCGTTGCGCAGCCACTCCACCTGTAGGGCACAGGGACATCACTGGGTGCCTGTCTGGGGTCACACACGTCATTGTCCTGGGTGAGGGGTATCCCCAGCCACATCCTGTCCTGCCCAGCTGCAGGGACCCACCTCGGCGGGGGGGATGCCCTCGGGAGGGCGGCATGGCAGCACGATGCCCTGCTCAATGGAGACCTCCCTGGCTGTCGGCTCCTGCTCAAAGTTCTTGCGCAGATCTGGGGAGGCACAGGGGTGAGATGGGGGGCTGGGGCCAGCGCCCCGCACTCTGTCCTCACAGTCAGACACTCACAGGCGATGCGCACGAAGGCCTTCTGGCTCTTGGTGGTGCCGGAGGAGCTCCAGGCCACGCACTGGCACCAGTACTCCTCCAGCCCAAAGATCTTCTCCACTTGCTGACGGGTGACCTCGATGCGCACTTCCATCACTGGCAGCCCTGGCACCGGACAGTGGCGCGTCACACTGGCATGCCGGGAGCTGTCCCCGATGCCCCAGCCCCAGGCAAGCCCCGCCAAGAGTGGCACATGTGGCTCCCCAGGAGTGGGGCTGGCACCGCCGCTCCCGCTGGCGCTCACCCGTGCTGCGGTCGGTGCTGTGCTGCGTAACGTGGTCACCTTGGTGCACCCACTCGCCATTGCACTTGAAGTAGATCTGGGTGGCAGGGGTGGCACGGCAGGCCAGGCTCACTGCCTTGTTCTTCACAATGTAGACATCCTCCGGCTCCAGCTGGAAGTGTGGCAGCAGGTCCGAGGATGCGCCAGATGCCGGGTTGGCCACGGTCGCGCTTTGCTG
Organism: Onychostruthus taczanowskii; assembly: GCF_017590055.1. Taxonomy (NCBI): domain Eukaryota; kingdom Metazoa; phylum Chordata; class Aves; order Passeriformes; family Passeridae; genus Onychostruthus; species Onychostruthus taczanowskii. The sequence goes on from NW_024498573.1 coordinate 3,549,394, forward strand.
AGCACCTGTGGGGAGATGGGGCTCGGCCACCTCCACGTGCCCTGGCTGGGACATCAGCCACGCCGGCACAGCCACATGCCACTGGCCCTGTGCCTCCCCGCTGTCCCTTTCACCAGCAGTGCGGCAGCCCTCTCCCACCCTGCCATCCATCAGGGAAAGCAGCCACGCGGTGGCTGTGCCCGCTGAACCCTTGCCGATCCCTCATGTCCACACTTAGCACTAATGAAAAGGAAATGTAGTGTGACCAACAAGGGCCATCGCTCACGCCTCCGGGGCGCCTACCACCCCCTTCTCCAGCACGCTGTGAGGCACTGACCAGGGGCCACATCCTGCCCTGCTGCACCCCAGAGTGGCACAGGGATGCTGGACAAGTAGGGGTGACACGGCAGGGTGGCACAGCAGTGCGCCCTGTCCTGTGCCACTGACACCCATGCTTACATGGCACATGAGGGCTGGCTGTCCCCAGGGTGGGGAGGATGGCTCGGTGCTGGACACACATGCCCTCATGGGGACAGCAGTGCTGGGGACATGACACATGGCACAGTCCCACGACATCCACATCTCCCAACCCAGACAAGGCCACTCTTCTCCCCCCACCCCGCCGGTGCCTGCTGTGGAAAGAGTTAATAAAACAGGGCCCTAAATAAGCATTTGATTAACAAACGATAAAATAGCGATTGTGTCACTGAATGAAGCTGTAATTGCTGCTGCTAATTGGCTGGTTAGGATTTAATAAGCAATTAAATGGGATGGAATGCGCAGTAATTAAGTACCTTCGTTTGGCAACCACCAGCCACTCCCCATGTGCCCGTGGGACCCCACTGCCTGTGCCCAGCCCGGCTGGCTCCCGCCCGGCACGGCCGCCTGCGTGACAGGAACGCGAGCGACACGGGGGTCCCTTGGGTGCTGCCTGAGTCCCCCAGGGAGAATCCAGGCCCTGCCGCTCCCCCCAGCTGGCTCAGGCCCCTCGGACCGGGGAGTGGGTGCCGACGAGCCCACCGCGATGCCCGCCGGGACGGGCAAGGTGCGGCAGCTAATTTACGCAGGGAAGATAAACGGCGACCATAACGCGCCGGTTATTACCCCATCAGCACTTTTACAATGTCACTGGCAATTAATTTAATTAAAACTCCTGTCGGGGATATACAGGCATTTCATATTTCACTGCTTTAACGACCCCCCCAGCCGCAGGCTGGGCCGGCCCGGGGGTCACGGCACGGACAGGCGCTGCGGTCCCCGGCGCGGTGCTGTCCCCGCGCCGGCTGCGGCACAGCTCGCCGCATCACCCGCGGGTCCCACCGCTGTGCCTGCTGCTCGGGCACCCCGGGTGCCCACACTGCCCTACCCGCGCTGGCACGTGGGCTCCGGGAAAATAAACCCGATTTATTTATGAAATGCCGTGTTTGCTGCTGCACAGCATCGCGGCTGCCTCCCGCCCGGGCGGCTGTGGCAGACGCGCCGGGTGAACTGTGCTGCGGGACCAGCTTTTTAATCACACGTGAAATGAGTACAGCGATTGCCGAGCTGCGTGTCTATCCATCGCGGCTGAGTGGAGGGGCGCAGGAAGCCTGGGACCAGCAGCAAGGCATGCAGGAAGCAGGATGGGTATGGAGCCCCCGCAGCTGCCCACCCAAGCGGGGTGCTGGGTGCCTTGTGGGCGGGGTGGGGGGAGCATGGGCAGCAAACAGAGCTGGGGATGTGCAGTGAGCAGCAGAGCCGGGGTGCTGCCCAGCCCTGGATGTCTGGCTGCTGAGCATTGTGCAGGCACTGGTGAGGCTCTGTGCTGTGGTGTGGGCATGGATGGAGCCATGTGACACAGGCAGGAGGCTGGAGCTGGCCTGGAGCCCTGTGAGAGAGCAGGGGAGCTATGTAAGATCTGGGTGCCCCATGCACCACAGACACCCCCTTCATGACGGGTACCCTACACCGTGGGCTCTGCACGCACTACAAGCACCCCACACACCCTGTGACCATCCAATGGACCATGGCCACCCCATGTGTCAGTTATGCCAAACACCTCGTGCACTGTGGATGCCACACACTCCGTGGGCACCTCACATCCCACGGGCTCCCCACACTCTTCAACCACCTCCATGCACTGTGTGCCCCCCATATCCTGTGGACCCCTCCACGCCACAGCCGTTCTGCACAGCGTGGGCATCTCCCCCACCCCAGACACTCCCCCCAGCACAGGCACCCTGCTCCCCATTGCTGCCACCTGCACGCACTGCGGGCCCCCCCGTGCCTGTGGGTCCCCCCCCAGCGTGGCACCCCCAGCCCGTGGGTGCGGGCGCAGCGTGGGCGCCCTGTGGGCAGCGGCCCCCCACGTGGCGCGTGCCGGCTCCCGCATCCGCCCCGCGCTCACCTGCCGCTGCGTTGCCATGGAAACTCAGTTATGCCAAACACCTCAGGGATCTCATGCACTGTGGATGCCACACACTCCGTGGGCACCTCACATCCCACGGGCTCCCCACACTCTTCAACCACCTCCATGCACTGTGTGCCCCCCATATCCTGTGGACCCCTCCACGCCACAGCCGTTCTGCACAGCGTGGGCATCTCCCCCACCCCAGACACTCCCCCCAGCACAGGCACCCTGCTCCCCATTGCTGCCACCTGCACGCACTGCGGGCCCCCCCGAGCCTGTGGGTCCCCCCCCAGCGTGGCACCCCCAGCCCGTGGGTGCGGGCGCAGCGTGGGCGCCCTGTGGGCAGCGGCCCCCCACGTGGCGCGTGCCGGCTCCCGCATCCGCCCCGCGCTCACCTGCCGCTGCGTTGCCATGGAAACAGGCGAGATGCTTATGTCACCTTGGCAAAGGGAACCGGGGAACTTCGGCGGGGACGGGGAACAAGCGGATGGGTGGGGGGGACCCTGGGTTCCACGCACCCCTCGCCCCTCCCTCACCGTGGCAGGGCGCAGCCTCGGCCGCTCTCCCTGCAGCCAAAGGAGCGACTGGGAGCTCGGTTTGCTCCAGCGCCGATAAATCTCAGCCTGTAAAGTCGGTGCATTAAGCAGGGCTTTAATATCAATTATCCTCCAAACACGTGGGCTAACGAGTGCTGCCTGATGGAGGGGAAGGGTGGTGGGCTGGGGAACAAGTCTGAGACACCCAGCACGGGGTGCCGAGGGGATGGGGAGCTGCTGTGAGCTCTGGGCACCTGCCCCTGCCTTTGTCACAGCACTGTGGGACCCCCAGCTGCTCCCGCCCCCCATGTACAAAGCTCCCCCTGTTTCCTGCCACCCCAGGTGGTCACACAGCCTCTCACCGTAGCACCTGGGCCCCCCAGCAGCAGGAACACCAGGGGTACTGGTCTTACTGGTCGAGGAGAGAACACAGGACACTCCACTGCCCATTTTGGAGGGTGGGGGGGACACTTATAGGACACACCAGGCTCCCACGGGTGCCCCAGTATGGTCTCTCTGGCCCTCAAGGGGCTGATCCTGCCTGGGTGACGGTGCCAAAGTCCCCAGCGGTGCCGGGAGCCGCCTGGTGGGTTCGTGCCGCGGGGAGACACTGAGAAGGTCAGCGTGCTCTTGGCGAGCAGAGGCTGCCCGCGGTGGCTGCGGCAGCGCCAGCCCCGGCACCGGCACGGCCGGTGGGTGCCCATGTGGCACAGCTGCCCCTGGGAGGGAGCAGGTGGCTGCCTGCAGTGGGACAATGGCACTGTCTGTCTGAGCACTGCTGCCCACCACATCAGCCACCCCCGACGGGGCATCCCACCCTATCCTCCCTCTGCTCCCACCCCCTGCCTGCTCCCCTGCCTGCTGCTGCTGCTCTGGGGACCTCAATGCCAGCACCTGCCTCCACCACTGTGCCCCTCCGTGGACCTCCCCGGATCCCCGTGGGATTTGCAGCCAGCAGATTCGCTCCCAGCTGGTGCCCCATCCATCGTGCAGTGCCAGGCCTGGCACACCATTAACATGAAAAATTTCCTCGCACTTTGCTGGCCCTCAGCCTTCGCCCCAGCATCAGGTAATTAAAGACATAATTGCTGCTGATTGCTCCGGCCTTAACGAGGGAAGGGTGGGCATCAGGGGGAGGGCAGAGGGTGCCCAGCTGTTCCCAGGGGAGCCTGGGTGTGCCAACCCTGCCCGCAGGGGTCCCCGTTGCTGGCACTTTGCTCTCTGCAGGGTGCAGAGAGGGAACTGGCACAACTCACCACAGTCAAAAAGCTCGTCTGAGGCTTTCAGCCGGGTACCATCCTGCTGGGAGAGGCTGGCTCTGAGGCACAATCAGCTGCTGTTGTCTCTGGGAGACCCCCAGCCACGGGCCACAGCATTGCCCAGCTGCTCTGACCCTCACCTGGGGCATCAGGACATTGGCAAGCACTTCCCTTGCACCCACCCCTCCACCCCACACAGTCCCACAGCAACGCCAGGCTGGTGCCAGTGCCAGCCCCGGCTGGGCAGAGAGCCAGCAGGGTCGGATGCCAGTGCTGGGCAGCAGGACCTGGCTCCTGGCCAGCCTGGCGCGTGCTGAGCACTGGGGACGATGCGACTGCGGGCACACGATGCCAACACGGCCTCCACGCTCCAATGGGCACCGTGTCCCCGGGGTAGTCCCCTACCCTGGACCGTGTCCCCAGTTTTCTGGCGTGTCCCCACGAGCTGGCCACTGTCCAGGCCCCTCAGGCATGTGGCCCACGTGTGCCAGCCCTGTGGCCGCGGGGGAGGCTGGGTGGAGGTGCCTGTCTCCCGGTGAGTGCCTGGCAGTGTCTGGGCGCTGATGAAGCGAGTGCTGGTTGTGAATGAATTAGGCGGGTTTGCATGACAATGGAGCTGCCTAATTACGGATTTGAGCTGATATTGCTCTCCCCATTACATGCAATTAGCATGTGCCAGGGCGGGCAGGGCTCCCAGCGCCCGCCCGGGCTGCAAGCCCTGGCTGTGCCCGCACATGACCCCCGCTGCACCATGCCCGGGGTCTGAGGACAACGGTGCCAGTGCCACCAAAGACAGCCGGAGGTGACAGCCCCTCCCCAGGGACCACCTCTGCCTGCTTGAGGGCTACCAGCCCCGGCATCCAGTGCTGGGCATCCTTCCCCAGGCACACAGAGCCTGAGAGGGGACACGTTCCCGACCAGCTCTGGTTAGCTGAAGAGCCCCACAGACCCCAGACCCTCTGTGCCAGCAGGACTCGTGCCAAGACCTGCCACCCCTCTCAGCAGCACGGCATGGGGAAGGGGTCCTGTGCTCAGTGGAGGATGAGGGGGTGCCCCAGCCCAGTCGAGCACTGGGATGGTGGAGGACACAAGACTGGCCCAGTGCAATGTGCAGGAGCTGTCTCTGGGGTCTCCATCTCTCCATCCCAGGAAGCTGAGTGGGTTTCCTGGCTCTCTTTTAACTGACAGTGGGAAGCAAAAGCTCTGGCCAAGCCCTGACCAAACTGGAGTAGTGTCAAGGTCACCCTCAGTCCTGCATCCCACCGGTACAGGCAGGGGACAACAGTCCCAGGTGCCAGTGTCCAGCCCCACAGTCTCTCCCCTCTCACCCATGGGTGTCACCCAGCAGTGACAGCAGCCCTGGCACCTCACAACCCTATGGCAGCAAGGCTGTCTGAGGGATCTGGGACCTGAGAAGTCCAGCCTGCAGGAGCCACAACAGAGAAGGGTCTGGAGGCCCATGGGGAGCGACCTGCATGACACCCCCCTGGGATCAGACAGACAGCAGAGCCAAGGGGTACTGGGCAACTGGGACTGACTGGATGAGGACAGGGTCCGAGTGTGCCCAGTCTGGAGCCAGCCCACCTCAGCCTTCCCATGGGCAAACATCCAATCCATGGACCAGTGATTGTGCTGACAGACAGAGCACTGCTGGCACGGAGGGTGCACTCCTGGGCACAGGGAAGGGGGGACAGTGGGACATGCACAGCACTCAGTCCCCATGTCAGCACCCTTGGGCACCAGCATCAGTAACAGGGTGGTCTCGTGTGCTGCTGGCCACCCGGTGGGCCAGGCTATGAGGTGCCCGCAGTGACTCCGGGGGTGCCCAGCCCCTGGTGGCACCGTCAGCATCCCGGTTCCCTCCCGCAAGCACCTGCCAGGCTCCGCACGCTTTGATGTAGTGCCAGCCCCGCGTGGCACCGAGCCAGAACAAACAGCCCTGGGCAGGCTGCGTCTGCCGCGTGCTCGCGCTGACAGCCGGCACGGCAGCTTCCCGGTGCCGGGCTCACTCCAGCCCTGCCCGCTCACTGCACTCCTGCCCGCCCCACGGAGCCACCAGTGCCCAGCCAGGCACAGGTTGTAGGGTGCTGTACGGTGCAAAGACTGGGGTGCCAGGCTGTGGGGCATCAGGCTGTGGAGTGCAGTGTTCCGGGGGTGTCTGCTGGAGCCTGGGGGTCCCTGGCAGCCCGGGGAAGTTAGCAGCACAATGTGGCTCCTGTGTGGTTAGAGCAGAGTCCAGGGCCCCGACCAGAGGAGCTGGAGCAGGAGCTGCTGTGGGGCTGGGGCAGGAGATGTGCTAGGGCCTGGCACTGGCTGCAATGATGCCAAGGGGAAGGGCCGATGGTACAAATGGGCCAGGGGCAGCTCTTGGGAAGGACCCTGCCCCTCTGCCCTTGCCCACCTGCCGGTGCAGCAGCCGAGCAGGGCAGCCCCCCACCTTGGGAGCTCGTCCCTCACTGCTGCCATGGGTGACCCCCAGTGTTCTCGCCTGTCCCCTGCGGGCACCAGCGGGTGGGCAGCCACAACCAGGGACGCTGCTCCTCCAGGCAGGGCCCCTTTGCCTGGACACCTGGGTTCGCTGTCCCCAGCCTGTGGCTTGACCATCCTGGTGAGGGGAGCCATGCAATGCCACGCTGTGCCACGCTGTGCCATGCCTTGCCAGCTGGAGCAGAGGCCCAGCCTGCCCCGTTTGTGCCAAGCAGTGGCTGTGCAGGTGACTGGGTTCTGTCGTGCCATGGCTGGCTGTGAGCTATCTGCAAGTGAGAGATGGGGACCAGCACCACACCACACTGCCCAAGCCAGTGCTGGCATCTCCGGGCTCCTCACACCTCCTGTCACAGGGCTGGCATGAGGTGCTCTGGTGCTTCTGCCCCCCATCTCCATCCATCCTCACAGTTCCCAAGGGTGCCGTAGGGACAGCCGCGGTCCATGCCCAGCTGAGGTTGGGTATATAGGGTCCCCTGCACCCAAGAGGTGCCCACCCACCGCGCCGTCTCTGCAGCGTCCCCCTGCAGACGGGGCCATGCTGGGAACGCAGGGTCCCTGGGGATGCCCAGACGGTTGCGGGGAGCACTGGGGCTGCAGCCCCTCTGGCCGTCTGCCGTGCCCACCGACGCACTGAAACCACTCTAGGGGACATCTCTGCTGGCGAGTAGAGGGTCAGGGGGCTGTGACCCTCGGACGCAGAGGGGGAGTCCCGTCCCCCCACGGGCCCCGCAAAGCTCACGTCCAGCCTCGCGCAGCTCCCCGCCCCCCGCCTGGTCCTTTGTCTGCAGCCGCCACTTCCCGTCTGCCGTGACACCTGCCAGCGGCCGCCAGCCCCGGGCACGCACCGTACTCCCGGCCGCCGACCCCACGGACGGGCCGCCGGAGCGATCAAGCCCCGGGGATCCACGCGGCCGCTCCCGCTCCTGCCGGGTCCTGCCCTGGGGGGCATTGCCGGAGGCAGCCGTGCTCCGGACCGTGCGCGTCTGCAGCACCACCGACACAGTCCCGCATGCTCTCCGCGTCACGACCACCCACGCGCACCCCCGCGGCGTGACAGCACCCTCCGGGCTATCCCGTCACCGCGGTCCCCCGTGTCCCGGCCAAGTGATGGCAGCGGCAGGAGCACTGTGCCAGCGGCAGGGATGCTGTGCGATGGGCAGGGACGCCACGCGTGGGGCAGGTGCGCTGCGGACACCGCTGTCCGGCGCTGGCAGGGCCCCGGGGGAGCGGAGCCGGGGCGGGGAGCGCCAGCCCCCCCAGTGCGGGCAGCGTCCGGGGCAGTGCCGGCGGGACACGCGTGTGCGGCCCCGCTGGGGCGGGGGGCGGCAGTGCCCGCCGTGGGGCGGGGGACACATCCCCGTTCCGGGAGGGCGCCCCACCAGCACCCGAACCTCCCACAGCCAGCGTGCATCCCGCACGGAGAACGAACGTCCCCCGTCCCCGGGAGGGCACCGGCGTCCCGCAGGACGCCCACCCGCCGCCGCTCCCCGGGTGACCTTGCCCGGCGCCCAGTCCCGGTGCCGGCTCCCCGCCGCGCCGCCGGTCCCCCCCTCCCGCCCAGAGCGCGGTGCCCGCGGGAGGCGGCGGTGACTCACCGGGAGCGCGGACCCGCCCGCGGAAGGGACGGCGCAACAGCTGGGCGCGCCCCCGCCGCCGCCCCCCGCCCGCAACGCCGGCACCGCTCCCCCCGCTGGCACTGCACCCCCCCGCCTCTGCACACACCCCAGCCGGCACGGGGGGTCCGCGCCGTCCCCGAGCGCAGAGCAGCGCGGCTCCCCCGGCTCGCATCCCCCCCGGGCACGGCGCGTCCCCCGGCACGGCGTCACTCCCCTCTCCGGGACGCCCGCGGGCTCTGCACCCCCCGGGACACCCCCCGGCAGTTCACACCTGCCACGCGCTTCATGTCCCCTCCACGCCCCACTCTACCCCAAGCCCTGCTGCACCACCATGTGATGCGCAGGGATGCTCCCCAGCCCAGCCTGGCACCCCATGGGAAATGTCACAGAAGAGGGACCACAATCTTTGCGGCAGCGTGGGTCACCTGTGGGACCCCACCTTTCTGCCACACATGGCGGTCTGGCCTCAAGGTACCCCGTGCTCAGCCACACTGGCCTCTCCCAGGGGATGCAGCTGCAGGATGAGGCCCCTTCCCTCTCTGTCCCCTCCCTGCACCCTGCCAAGGTGCACACAAGCAGTGTTGCCGTCACCAGCAGGCAATGTGGGCATGGGGCAAAGGTCAAAAGGAGTTGAGGCTGTACTGGGGTGCCCGGGGTGCTCCCCAAACTCTGTGTCAGCCAAAGCTTGCAGCAGCCGTGACGAGCAGCCCTGTCCCCAGCAGCAGGGGCCGGGCAGTGGCTCCCAGCGTCGTGCAGCAATAATTTCATTAGCGGCATCAGGAACAATTAACAACTGCTCTGATGCCTTCAAGAGCTGAAGCGTGTGTGAAGCCAGCGCAGCTCCCCGGGTGGCACCGGCTGTGTCGTGGCCTCCCTCCACCCCAGCGCAGTGCTGGCAGTGCCAGGCAGAGTCGAGCCCACTGCCAGCACTGCTCTGGGATGAGGCCAGAGCCATCTCCCACCACCACACACCTCCTGAGACCTCCTATGCCAATGCAGCCCTGGACCAGCCATGCACACGGGTAGGGCAGCGATTGTGGGGTGACACCCATGGGTGCCCATTTTCATCCCACCATGCTGCCCCAGGCACATCCACGAGCCCTGGGACATCTACCTGGGCTTTGGAGGGGGCCAGTGGCAGAGGAGACCCCCAGCCCCGGTAAGCAGAGCTCTGGTGCAGCAATAACAGCCCTCCTTCAGGCTGGCTCGTTATTACTGATGGCATTTGCATGGAAACAGGATGTTTTTACTCCTTGCAGCTCCATCTGCTCCTGCTGAAGTCACCGCTCTGCACATGAGCTCCGGGGGGCTGCCATGGGAACCGGGGCCAGCTCCCCCGCAGCGCTGGGACCCCCAGCTCGGGTCCCACGGTGGCCAAACCCCCCAGGCAAGCAGCAGGACAGGGTGAGGTGGGGGTACCCAGTGCAGATGGCACCTGAGGTGGGCACCCAGCACGGTGTTACCCTGGGGCAGCGCAGTGGGAAGGGGGCTGGGGGTCCCACGTGCGATGCCAGCCCCATCTGCTCCTTGCACCTCTCTCCCGGGATGGCTTCCAGCTCCTGCTCCTGGCACTGTGCCGGCGGTGCCAGCAACAACACTCTCACCCCCTGGGCACCCACTGCTTTTTCCGTGTCCCGGTGCCCAGCTGGGGGTGCCGGGGGTGCCAGTCCACCCTCAGCTTCTCTCAGTTCCCTCGGTGCCACGGAGGTGCCATGCCAAGGCTGTGTGGTGTCACCCTGCACGTCCCTCCTGTGCTGCGGGCCAGCGTGGCTGGGTCATCAGTGGAGAAGTGGCAGGGTGCACTGACGAATGAATAAACTCTAATTAATACAGATTGAGGAGATCACTTTTAATTCTGCTTGCTTTCCCTCTTGCTGAGGAGAAACTGAGGGGATGGATGAGCCAGATCCTGGTCTACAGCTGCCAGAGCCCTGAGTCCTGCTGCCAAGGGTCAAGGCTCATGCCCGTGGGGGCATCTGGGACCCCTGCCCACCTGCCAGGGTGGTGTGAGGGGCTGCAGCACATGGGGAGCCAGGGGAATCAGAGTCTTTGAGGAGGAGATTGCAGTGCCTGGCTGGCCCAGTGCCTCCAACCCCACATGCTCAGCACATCTGGGTGTCCTGCAAGCATCCCCAGGGGGATGCCAGAAACACCGGTCCCACTGGAAGCTGTAAATGGATTATTACTCAGAGTAATTAAGGTGGAATTAAAAATTAATTCTCCTCTCCAGTGTTCCGCGGTCATGGCTCAGCCACGTGCTACAGCCATTGTGTCAGGGCTTTCTTCTGAAAAAGACTGGATTAAGGTGGAGGTGGGGGGAAGGCATCACCTGGTGAGCAGTGGTACACCCAGGCTCTGTGGGCTGCAGCTGCCAGCTCCCTAGGGGTGTCACCTCCCTGGCACTGCTCAGCTCTCACCACAACCCTCAAGTGCCACGTTTGTCTGGGCCAGCTGGGGTGAGGCAGCTCCCACCACCTCAGAGCCTGGCAAGCCCCTGCCTGCGCCGTGCCCGACCTCCTGCCCAGCCCTGGCAGCCACGGGCAAGGCCAGCCCTGAGATTTTCTAAACTCCCATCAAATATTTAAGTAGATATTTGAGCTCATGTATAATGGATCTCCCGTGCGCTGCCTCCCTCTCCATTTGTGGTATTTAAGGAAGGCGAATATTAAACACCATTGTATTAGCAAAACCGCGCCTGCTTAATTGAGTTACAAACAGGGAAGGTGCTGCCAGATAAACAATGCATAATGCAGGACCCACGGCAGGATGTGGCTGCCCTGGTGCCAGGCTGGGCTCCGTGGGGCATGGGACAAGAGGGTGCTCCAGCGGGGTGGGCACTGGTGCTGATGGTGCCACTGGCAGAGCCAAAGGTGTGAGGAACACGTGTGCTGTGTAACAGGCAGGTGACAGCATGGCACAGCACAGCATGGCATGGGACAGTTTGGCTTGGGATAACGTGGTGGTACAGTGTGGGACATGCCAGGCGTCATCCTGCACAGGGGTGCTCAGAAATGGAGCCAGTGAGAACAACCCCAGCCACACAAGGAGCAGAAAGATTATGAAAATGAAAAGTAAATAAATATGGATGTTGAGGACCTAATTCTGATAAGAGGATTTTCAAAATTAGCCATTTGCAAGAGTAGATTAACGACGCAAGGGGCTGGGGGTGGGAAGGCTCCTCTAGGATGTGCAGCAAAGCCCATTGGGCACATCCTGTTCCTTATAGCCCTGAGCACCTACAGAGTCACTCCCCACTTTTTGAGGAGATGGATTTGCTGCTGCTGTGGGGGGAAATGAGGTGGCCAGAAGCACAGCGTGGTGCCACTCTGCAAACACAAGTTCTGCAGACACAGTACCAGGGTGCCAGGACCTCACCACAGAGAACTGACATCTGGCACCCAGGACGACCCACTCCGAGCACTGCAGTGGGTGCTCCTGGATGGAGCTGGTGATGATGCCACCCTGGGAGCACTGTGGGTGCTGGGGCAGGGGCACCTCTGTGCTCTGAGCAGGGGCAGGAGGCTGCTGGAGCTTGGGGAGGCTTTTCCCATCCTCTGGCTGGGATTTTCTATCCAGGCAGCCAAGCAGAAATCTCATTACAGACTGGCACAAAGGCAGTCCCCATCCCTGTCCCCACACCACGCTGGGGCAGTCTGGGGTGGGCACAGCTGTGAGCAGTGTGAGATTGTTCTGGGCATGGGCAGCTAGTGGGCTGCAAGTGGCCATTTGCTGTCCCCAGCCGTCCTTTGTACCACTCACCCCGCCCTGGGCCACTCAGTCCCATGCCCAGCCTGACACAGAGTCCCCACTTTGTGGTACAGGTGGGTTGGGGTGGGTCTGAAGTGGGTGCTGGCTCCTTGACAGGTGTGGGGCAAAACCCCTGTGCTGGCAGGGCAGGGTGAGGCAGGGCAGGGTGCAGGCAGCCCGAGCATCCCATGCCCAGCACTCCCACAGCAGCAGCAGCAGCAGCAGCAGCAGCCACTTAATTAGCAGGGCGGTGGGAGAGCAGCCGGCGGAGCTGTGCGGGATCGATGGGCACATCGACCGCCCGGGAAACTCCAGCCCTCGCAGCCAGAGCTGTGGAGCTGGGGCATGCAAGGAGCCTGGCAGCCCCCGCGAAAGGGGGTGACCGTGGGTGCAGCATCAGCAGCCCCCTGTGAGGGCACACCGGGTTGCACAGGGCCAGGAGGGAAAGGACAGGCACCGACGGCACTGCCACGTGCCCTGTGTCCCTGCAGCCTCAGGGCTGCCACCTGCTCCCCTGTGAACCGGGAGAGCGGCTGGTCCCCGTGTCACGCTGGGAGGACGCGGGGGTGCTCATGTTTGGATGCATTTGTGTTGAGGGAGGTGCAGGGAGGTCCCTCGGAGCTGGTGGCATCCACTGCGGGAGCTGAGGGAGCGGGGTGAGGGCAGGGGCAGTACCAGAGTTTGGGGACAGTATGGACACGGTGGCTGGTGGAGATAAAGGCTCTGGGGGCATGTGCCAGCCATCTGGGGGGCACCCAGACCATGAGACAGGAGCAGCACAACGCACCCCGAAGGGGTGGTGGCACTGTCTGCACAGCCCCGTGCTGCAGACACGCCTGCAGGTCTGTGGCCACACAGCTCCCGTCCCTGTCCCCATCCCTGTCCCCATCCCACCCGCCCACTCCCCCCGCCTGCCTCTGCCAAGCGAGAAGTGCCAGCCCGTCCCTGCGGGGAAGGAAAGTGCTCAGCCGTGTTGCAGAGCCTGGTATCCACCCAGATGAGAAGTGACAGCAAAGGACCCTTCTCAGGTACAGGCTCCCTGAGGCGCAGGGCAGGAGATTCTGTCCCCGTCTTTGCCTCTTCTGCTGCTGGCACTGGGGACAGCCCTGCAGGCATTTAACCACTTCCCCACCGTGCGGCTGTAGCTGGAGGGCAGCAGCCCAGCACCAGCAGTGCCGTGCTGGTCTGTCCCAAGCTGCAAGAAGCAGGATGGAGCAGGCAGAGCCCGAGTGGGAGCAGCCCCTCTGCTGTGCCCTGCCAGGCGTGGGAGCCCATGCCCGGCGGGTCCACAGCCCCTCGCCTCCCACATCTCCCGCACCGACTGCTGTCTCTGCCGGGAGGTTGTCATGGGAACGGTGTGCTGTAGGTACCCCTCACCCTGGGTACCCCTCCTTGCATGCCACGGTGATTCTGAAAGGAGGGTCAGTGCAGCTTGTGCCCCTCCAGGGCCTGGCAGGGAGGGCACAGGGAGCTCCAGTCCAGGAATGCATGGGGATGCTGGCGGCAGCCAGGGACAGAGGTCCCCTGTCCCCACACCTGTCCTGCAAGGTCCAGAGTCCCCTCGGGACCCCTGGTGGGGTGACAGGGCAGGCAGGTGGGCTCAGGCACTGTGGGAACAGCGTGGCACAGCCTCAGCGCCGGCAGCCGCGCTGCTGCCCACTCCCACGGTGAGCCAGCGCTGCCTGTTCTTCCCCGGCCCACGCACCCTGCTCCGAGCCAGCAGCTCCTTCCCCACTTTTCTGGGGGATTTTAACCCTGCAGCACTCACTGGTTGCAAGAATGGGTGCCTGCACCAGACGTGTGCTGGGGGCAGGATCTGTCCTTGCTGCCAGAGCTGGTGGCTCAGGGAGAAGATTGGACTGGCAGTGCCTGGTCATGGCTGCATGCCAGCTGCTGGCAAGGTAACCCAGCAGGGGCATCGAGCACCACTGACCCACAACCCCTGCATGGAAAGGGGGACACAGGACCCCATCCCTGCAGCAGTGCCATCCATCCCCATTCCTGCTGTGCCCCACAGCAACCCCAGCCCCATATCCCCCACCCCTCTTGTGCCACGTGTGTCCCTTGACCTGCACCTCCCATCCCCGCTGGACCCCACAGCACTCCTGGCCCCCCCCCCCCCCTCCCTTTCCCTTGACCTGCACCTCCCATCCCCGCTGGACCCCACAGCACTCCTGGCCCCCCCACCCCTGTCCTTGCAGGCCCCTCTGTCTGCCGTGCCTCCCACCCCCACCTCCAGCCCTGCCGCATGTCTGCTGCCATCTGCCTCTCCCTTTTGATTAGTATTAATTTTTAATTATTATTATTGACAGGGCTGCCAGCTCGGCTGCCAGCTGGGACAGCTGCCCAGCATGAGATAGGCCGGGGGCAGCCCTGGCACTGCTCTACTCCCTGTGTGGCTCCTGGCAACTGCTGTGCCCACCCAGGGGGTGATTTTGTGCCCCCCAGCACTCTCTGGCCCTCAGACAGGGACTGTGGGGTGCAAAAGTTGAGGATGAAGGTCACTGTGTCCTCAAAAGGCAGGCTCTGGGTGGGCACTGCCAGCCCCCCAGCCTGGCTGGGCTGCAGAGCTGATGGGAATCCATAAAGCCATGGAGATAAATGGCTCCTATTATTTTTCCAATCAAAAGAAATCCCACTGTGGCTACATGAGAATGGTGATGAACCACGGCACTGCAGCAGCCTCTGCACCCCCTCCTGCCCCAGCTAACCTTGGCCTTGTGACGTGAGGGGACAAGGTCACCCCATGAGCACAACGCCCTTGCTGGGGTACGGGGACAAGGACAACCTGGCTGCAGGGTGCCCTAGAGCCAGCTGGGGGGCAGTGACAGGGCCATGTGAGACAAGCAGTAGGTTGAAGGGACAGACAACCCCTGCTTCTCACACACTTGACGCTGTCACTGCTGGGGAGGGGCATTAACGCTGCGTTTCAGGGGGTCTCAGCAATCCCTCCTCCGGTTTCAGCTTTGCCAGCCCCACGCGTGGCCCTGCCTGTGTCTCATTCTTGGGGGAGTCGGAGTGGGGGGCGGCTGGGGTAGCGCTGTGACCCCACTTCAGCAGGGTCCCCAGCGCAGGCAGGGCAGGGCAGGGCAGACAGGGACCCCAGCGCAGGCAGGGCAGGCTGCCATCCCCGCCAGCCGGAGCCGGCCAAGGCCGGGCGAGCGGCACCATCGCGTGGCGAGGGAGCGGCGGTACAGGCGGCACCGGGCTGCCGGCACACCGTGCCCGTGCGGGACCAGCGGGCAAGGCAGCCAGAGCCAGCTCCTGATCCCCGCCGGCAGCACCCCCGGATTGGGGTGCTACCCCCCCGTATTCATCCCCTCATCCCAGTCCTGCTGCTTGCAGCACACTTTGGGGTGCTACCCCCCATACTGCATCCCCCCATCCCAGTCCTGCAGGCCTCCCCAGCCCCGTGTCCCTGCTGGGGAGGGCAATGCCGTGCCCTTGCACCCGCACAGAGAAATGACCTAAAGCCATCACACGATGCAAGGACACAGGGACATGGCCTGACCCACTGCCTGCCAGGGATGAGCTCCTGTCTTCAGTCTCTAGTATCACCCTCTGTCTGGAACAGGAGCACTATTGGGTGGTGGAGGGCCCTGCCCTGCCCTCGGGGAGGTGCAAGGCTGATGTTCCAGCAGAAAGGCAGCTGAGTCCCAGGGACACAGCTCTCTGCAGCCATGGCAGCTGCAGGGTAGTGCAGGGCTCAGCAAGCTCATCCCCACAGGCTGCACTGCAGGCAGGCAGGACCCCAGGTGACACAGCCACACCAG
Source organism: Onychostruthus taczanowskii (assembly GCF_017590055.1). Lineage (NCBI taxonomy): Eukaryota > Metazoa > Chordata > Aves > Passeriformes > Passeridae > Onychostruthus > Onychostruthus taczanowskii. The sequence continues at coordinate 3,565,180 of NW_024498573.1, forward strand.
CTGCTTGTCAAGCTGTGACCAGACAGGTCACAACCAGCTCTAAGAGCAGAGTGGTCAATACTTCATCCTTCTGCAGGACTAGGTCTCTGCAGAGCCTGTCTGCAGGCAGGGCAGCACTGAGCCATCACAGCAGGGGACAAGCAGCCCTGGCTCTGGGCTGATGAGGTGCCATGGTTAGGCTGGACGTGTGGCCTTGACAAGGTGCAGCCCTGGGCTGAGATGGAGCCTGGGTGCTGGAGAGAATGGAGGGTATCCTGGGTGAGAGCTGCAGTGAGGGCAGAACTGCAACTGACACTGTCGGGGTGAGCAGACAGCTCCACCTCTGGAATCTGACTAGGCACGGAAGCACAGCTACAACAATCAAACACACAAATAAAAGATTAAAGGACAGAGTGTGGGGTGGGGCTGGAAGAGAGTAGGGGAGGCCAGGACCACCAGAAGGGAGAGCAGAAGACATGAGCCATGGAAAGGAGGAGCCAGAAAAGTCCCAGGGCTCAAAAGACTGAGGCTGTGAACCTGCAGGTCTGGCACCAGCAAAACCTTGGGAAGAAAATGAGCTTCATAGCACCTGTGCTGCAAGTGTCTGTGGGAGGGGATGCAGCGTGGGGACCATGCTGTGCTGCAGCCCAGCACCCACTCTGCAGGGACACTGCCAGCCCTCAGCTGGGAAACTGATCTTCCTGAGAAGGCAGATTCCTGTCCCATAGATGTGCAGGGACTTAGGGGAAAAATGGACCAGCTCCCCAGGCTGAGCTGACCCACATGAGCTGGGCCTCAGTAGTCACTCCCATGCCCGGGTTTTCAGGGCAGTGAGCTGTGTCTATGCCTTGGCCAGGGGAGGACAGAACAGCATCCCTCTGGCAGCTATCCAGGGCCCCCCAGAACACAGGAAACACCCCCACAGCCTCAGGGAGGGGGGCATTGGTCCCAGGCTCTAGGGGAGGTGAGGGGACACATGCAATATCCCAAGCCCACCATGATGCCAGCCCTGTGCTCCTGGCCCTGCTCCCCCAGGATGGAGGGGCCAGGACTTGGCACATCATCATCTCCCTCCCAGGAAACAAACAGGGGCCACCCCAGGGTGCCAAGAGCCCTGGAGACACAGATCATGCTGAGATGCAGAAATTTATTGTGAGACAGAACATGGGGACTTCGTAGGCAGCTCCCCACAGTCACACCACAAACTTGGTCTTGGCAAGGGAGCCGCTCTTGGTGGCTGTATCTGCATGAGCCTGGTACCCAATGGCCACCTTCTGTGACAGGCCCAGGTGCTCCTTGTAGACTCGCCTGGAGGACAGAAAGGGATGCGTGAACAGGGCAGCACCACTTCTCCCATTGTGCCTATTCCCCCAAGCAGGGGGAGCCCTTACTCCCCTGCGCAGCCTCCCCCCAAGCTGCATTACCCAATGTGGGTGACCCCTTCCTGGTTCTCCGCTTCCCGGGTCCAGATGGCAATCTTGTCCCCCTTGGTGCGGATGTTGATGACGGCCCCGCAGACCTCATCGCTATACTCATCAAACATCTCCCCAATGAGGCACAGCAGCTGTTGGGAGAAGGGGAGCCTGGGACAGTCCCCACGGGGGCTCAGCCCTGGGGCAGGGGGAACACCCCAGGCAGGACCCTCGAGTGGGGCAGCACTCACTGTGTCCAGCCAGAACCGGTCCAGCTCGGTGTGCCGCTGCTGCTTGGCCAGGGTGATGAGCCAGCGCCCACCACGCTTGTTCTGGCTGTCCTCCCACATGGGCTCAATGCCATCCTAGGGGCAGGAAAGGGACAGTCAGGGCCACCAAGTACTGGCCAGAGCTGGCCTGGGAAGCTGTGAACATCCAGCCAGACTTCCCCTTCCACCTTATGGCCAGGGTGGTCCTCACAGCCTTACCAGCACCCAGTGTGCCCCATAATGCTGGTGTTGGGGGGATTCTGAGGATGGGCTATTGTACCTTGAAGAGGGAGTAGTCACAGCCAGCTGCGAGCTTGCTGGCGAGCTGGATGTGAGTGTACAGCCTGTGTTAGATGGAGACACAGAAACAGGTGAGAATTGGTGCCTCAGGCTCAGACCCCTCCCAGCAGCACATCTCCAGAAGGGACACAGTGTGTGTGCCCACCCAATGCACACTCACGCCCAGAAGTCCTCCACAGTGCTGAATTTGGTGACGAGGCGCAGGTTTGCCTGCCACATCTTGCTCTTGTCATTCTTGAAAAACCAGAGTGCCCATCTGGGGACGGAGGGGAAATGGGGTGTTCAACCACGCCAGAGTCCCCCTCCAGCCCCCACACACCCCTCCCAGTGCCGGGAGAGGCTGTCCATGGCCAGGCCTCCCATACCTGTTCTGCAGGGGGTGCTTGCCCTGGATCTCTGCCGGGAGCAGCTCATGCTGCCGAGCCCTCTGCCGGCGTCGCTCCTGTTGCCTCTGCAGAGGAAGGTGGGACAGCCCCGAAGAGCCCCATGACCACCCCAGAAGGGAGCCTGCAGCACCCCAGCTACCTGCCACACTGGACTCCCCGAGGGCTGGCAGGGCTCTCTGTGTTCTACAGCCTCCCCAGACAGCAGGGCGAGCACCCACCTGCTCCCCTGTAGCCATCCTGAGCAGTAGAGGCTCTCCTGGGCAGCCTCAGGCTCTTAAGTACCCACAGGCAGGTGGGATGAGGAGCTTTCCCAGCTGCACCTGGGGTGGGTGGTGTCCTGGGGAGACAGAGACAGCACTGCCCCTCCTGGGGAGCAGAGAGATGGGGGATCCCTCTCTAGGGCAGGGAGCTGGGGAATGAGGATAGGGGGTCAGAGTGGGATGGGATCAGGATGAGGGAGCAGAATTGTGTTAGTTGGGCACCATGGTGGGGTATGGGCAGGGCAGGATGGTACAGAGAGGGTGGGATAGCATCGGGCTGGAAGGTAGGGATAGGATGGGATGGGGAGGATGGAGTCAGGACAGGATGGGGAGGGGATGGGTTCGGAACTGGATGTGGTGGGATGGGAATGGGGTGGGATGAGGTGGGAAGAGGACATGACGAGGAGGGGATGGGAATGGCATAGAGACAGGGTGGAATGTGGAGCGAGCTGGATGGCAATAAGGATGGAATGGGGTAAGTGCAGCCTGTAGATGGAAAGCAGTGGGATCGGGACGAGATGGGACAAGGAACGGGAGGAGAACTGACCGGGAGAGGGTAGGATAGGATGCCATGGGGGTCAGGACAGAATAGCGTGGGGACAGCGTGGGGTGGGATCACTTTGAGCGATGGCGATGGAAAGAACGACTGCCCCGGGGCGCCGCGCAGTGCGGAAGGAGCCTGCGGGGCTGGGGCGGCGAAGGGCCGGGGGCGCAGCTGCCGTGCGGGGCGGTGCGGGGCACGGCTCGGCACGGCCGAGCCCGACTCAGCCCGGCGCAGCCCGGCGCGNGGGCGGGCGGCGGGGCCGGGGGCGCGGGACCGGGATGCGCGGGACCGGGATGCGCGGGGAAGGGATGCGCGGGACCGGGATGCGCGGGACCGGGATGCGCGGGGCGGGCGGGCGCGGGGCCGGGGCGGGGTGAAGCCTTGCGGCCTCTCCCCGCAGAGCCGCCATGGAGGTGTTTATGAAGGGCTTGTCCAAGGCCAAGGAGGGGGTGGTCGCCGCAGCTGAGAAGACCAAGCAGGGGGTGGCCGAGGCCGCGGAGAAGACCAAGGAAGGGGTGCTCTATGTCGGTAAGGACAGGCTTGCCCTGCCTGCCCCCTGCTAGCCCCCTGTCAGCCCCTGCCTGCCCCCTGCCTCCCCACCCCCGGCTAATCTCTGCCCGTCCCTGCCTGCCCTTGCCTGCTCCTGCGTTTGCCCTTGCGTCCTCCTGCCCATCCCCCTGCCGTCCCCACCTGTCCCCGGCTCCTTCCCCGCCACGACCACCCTGCGGCGGAGTGCTCCGGGGCAGAGGGTCGGTGCCCGCAGTGCCTCGCTGCCCACCGGGAATCTGCAGGGCAGGAGAGTGGGCTCGGCAGGCAGGAGCAGAGTCGGGGACTGGTCCCCAGGCTGAGGGGATGGAACCCTCGGGGACTGCACCCCTTGCAGCTCCCAGCCTGAGCCTGAGGGTCTCTCAGCTCTGTGTCCGAGATGCTTTGGGGCAGGGAAGCAGAGGGACCATGATGGAGGTGGTGACCTCTGTATTGGGATCTTTTGGGGCAGGGGGGTGGGGACCGCGTTTGTCCCCCTTGGAGAGGCAATGCCCTGGAGCTCATCCCACACCGGCATCTCCTCTGCACCCGGCTGGTGACTGAGGGGTCCCTCCGTGCTGTCCCTTGGGGGCGGGATCGGTTCGGGGCCAAGTCCTAGAAGACATGGCTGGCAGGAGGAGCAGTTCCTGGGCAGTCTGTGTGCCTGGATGTAGTGCTGGAATGCCCAGGGAGGGAGCTGAGGCCAACTCTGCTTGCAGTGGGAGGGAGGAGGGTGCAGGGCTGAGCTCTGTTCTGCTCCAGAGGGCACAAGCCCTGTGGGAGAGCTGAGGTCCCAAAACTGTTCCCCTTGGCAGTTGCGGGCGCCCGCCCTGGGCCCCCATCCTCGCTAGGGTGTATCTGCTGGGGTCCAGCAGCTCAAGGAACAGCCTGAGGCTCCATTCTACAGGAACCCACTCCCATTCCGTGGGGTATCCTGGGTGGTATCGCTCTGCTCGAGGGACCCTGGCAGGGTTGGCACAGCCAGCAGCAGCACCCAGCTCTGGGCGCTCCAGCTGTGGGGCTTGCCACGCTCTGTTGGCACCAGGTTTGGATCCTGTGGAAGGTTTTTCTCAGCAGCACAGCTCGCAACTCCAGCTGTGGGGCTTAGCACCAGCTCTAGATTTGGATCCTGTGGAAGGTTTTTCTCAGCAGCACAGCTCGCATTCGCCCTGCCTGGCTGTGCCCTGACACAGTGCTGGGCCCTGGGGTCTCTGCCCTGCCTGGCACGTGGTGGCAGCCCTGTGCTGTCCCAGTTCTGGCTCCTGCAGGGATAACAGGAGCCTTGAGGGGAGCCAGGCAAGTGCTCAGCCCCCCGGGTGCCCTGGCACGGCGTGTGGACAGGCTGCTGTCCTGGCCCAGAGCCCTGCCAGGGTCCCGGGCATGGCACGTGTTGGAGCCCAGCTGTCAGTCCCTCTAACCCGATCTCTGTCTCTTTCTACCCTCAGGGAGTAAAACCCAAGGTGTGGTGCAAGGCGTAACCTCAGGTATGGGCCCCTCTCTCTTCCTGCCGCGGTGCCCCTCCGGCCCCGAGAACCTGGCCACACTAACGAGATCAGAGGCTAATTGAGGGGCTGATGTCACTCTGCTAAAGCCTCTTATATAACAGGGCCGGCAACCAAGGATTTGCGGCGGCTGCTCACACTCCTTGCCCAGCTGCAGAGCAGTGCCATGGCCCCCTCCCCTCCCCACCAGGGCAAGGAAGTGAGAAGAGCCTGATCCTGCCCAGCATCTCCCCGCCAGCTCCCCCGTGGGTGGCGCAGGGCATGAAGCCACAGTTGGGCACCGTTTTTGGCACGGGGGGGGCACTGATGGGCACCCCCGGCTCTTGCAGTGGCTGAGAAAGCGAAGGAGCAGGCGTCCCAGCTGGGCGAAGCAGCGTTCTCCGGCGCTGGCAACATTGCGGCGGCCACCGGGCTGGTGAAGAAGGAGGAGTTCCCTGCGGACCTGAAGGTGAGAGCCCCCAGGCGCTGCCATGCCCGTGGCGAGGCTGGCACACCGCCGGGTTTGGCGAGGAGCCCTTTGGCTGTTGCCCAGTCTCAAAGCAGAGACCACGAGGGTGCCCAGGTGGTCTCCTGGTGCCCGGGGCGGGCGGGCGTCGCGGCCCCGAGCGTGCGCGGCCGCGTGCGCGGCGTCTGCGGACGTGTGCGCGCTCGGGGCCTGGCATGGCGGCCCGGGCCTGCAGCGCGGCGTTCCGGCGGCTGCGAGGTGACCTGACAGCTGCGGGAGGGGCAGCGGGTTCCAGCTCGCCGCCCCATGAGCCCTTGGCTTCCAGCTTAGCCCAAAATAGCATCAGCTGAAGAAATGAGGCCACCGCCGCCACCGCCGCTGCACGGGGGGATTGGCTGCCCCCCTTTCCCGCCTGCCAGCCCCGGGGAGGGGTTACCCAGCACCGCCCTCCCCTGCCAGGGATGCAGGATGCTCCCGCAGCTCTGCCAGCTCCTGGAGCCTGTCGAGGCACACGTGGTGCCAGCACTCATTGCCTGCCCGAGGCTGGGGCTGGGAATAGTGTATACAGGGACATACACACACAGCCCCCGCTCCCACAGACCTGTGCGTGTCACCTCCCAGCTAGGTGCTGTGTGCCCAGCATCCCACTGGCTCCCCATGGAGCACCTTGTATCCTGGGTGCATTGCTGGTCTGGCAGGGAGGGTGGGGTGCTGTGTCTATGTGGGTGTGTATGGCACTGACCTCCTGGTTCACTCTCAGGCAGAGGAGGTGGCCCAGGAGGCTGTGGAGGAGCCACTGGTCGAGCCGCTGCTGGAGCCAGAGGGGGAGAACTACGAGGAACCCCCACAGGTGAGGGGACAGGGTGGCACAGTGGACACAGTGTGACAGTGGTCAGTGCTCTGTCCAGAGCACTGCTGTTGGGCTGGAGAAGAGAGGGGCTCTGTGCCCCACCTGAACTCTCTCACTGGCTCTTTCTTTCCCCATCCCACAGGAGGAATACCAGGAATACGAGCCAGAGGCATAATGGACCCCCATCCTTGCCTCTTCCACCAGCAGCACAACGAACCGCCGGTAGCCCCCTGCTCCTCTCCAGCCGGCCCCGGCCGGTGCCCACGTGCCGGGGAGGAGCAGGGGTGCCCCTGCCCCGTTCGCTCACGAGTTCTTCCTCCAGTTCCGTTCCAAGGGACCGTGTCCGTGTCTCCGTACCATGTCTAGCAGTGAGAAACACCCGCTGTGTCCAAGCCCCCAAGCCCCGGCGCGTGCCCGAGCCGTGGCTGCTGCCCGCAGGGGCCGGTGTGTGCGTGTGAGAGCGTGTGTGTGAAGCCCGGGTTTATGGCTCTGTCTCCCTCCCAGCACCATAAACCCCGGCCGCGTCCCGGCGTGTCTGTGTGTGTACAAAGCATGTTTACCTGCTCGCGGGCTGCTGTACATTTTGCTTGCACGCGTGTCCCTGTGGTTCTGCTCTGGTCATCGTGGAACTATTTTTTTTTTTTTTATATATATATCTCTCTCTATCTATGGGTGGACGGGTCTTTTGCCTTTGTGAACCCTTGGCGCCCCAGCCCGCTCCCCAGCCTGCTGGGTGGTGACGGTGCCTGCGCCTCCCCTGAGGTCCCATAGTGCCGACGCTGTGTTGTGACGTGGCATGGATATTCCCCCGTCGCTGGATGTGCAATACGAGGGCAGCTGCCAGTGACACAGCTGCCCCCGTGTCCGTGAATAAAGCCAACTCTTGTCTGTAGCCCCCTGGTCCTGGTTGTGGGGTCCCTGGGGAGGGGTTGGCCCTGTGCTGTGGTGGCAGGAGTGGTTTTGGAAAGAGGAATGGGGCTGGTGCTGGGGGAGTGGGCAGGACTGGTTGCTCATGAGGACAAGATGCCTTTCTGACTGCTGGCTGCTGCATCACAGCAGGTCACTGTGCCCTGACTCCAGACTCTGGCTGAGACTTGGGGTATAGGCAGTGTCCCCATATCACCTGCCTGTCTACAGGGCTTTGCATCTGCAAGGGACTCTGTGGGGCTGAGAACAACAAGCCAGGGTAGACACAGCCCTGTGCTCCCCCCTCCCTACATGTACCTGCTCCCCTGAAGGGGCAGGGGACGGGGCTGTCACCCACAGCTTGTTCAGATGCAGTGTCGTCACCTGAAGGGCAGGTGGATGTCACACATTCTGTGGGATGTCTGCCATGGCAGGGGGTTCTGTGCCCACCCCACAGCACCGTCCTTGGGTCTTCTGCTCTCCCAGGGCAGGACTGCCAACCCTGGGTCTCCAGCTAGCCTTTAGCCCCTTGGCTGTGTCACAAGCTGGGGTGAGAGTCTGGGCTGAGTGTCCCTGCCATGAATATCAGAGCAGATCCCTCACCTGTGCTGGCTCGCCAGCTTTGCCAGCGAGGAGTGAAGCTGCAGCAGTCAGCATGGACACACAACAGGTTTGCTGATGCCAGCAAATCCTAGCCTGGCTCTGGTTGCAGCAGTGCTCACAGCACTCACTGTGTGTTATTGGAAGGACTGAGACAGCTCTTTGGGGGCTGGCTGTTCCCCTAGAACATTTTTTCCTTCCCATGTCCAGTTCTGCTGTGCATGGGCAAGCAGACCCGAAGCAGCAGCAGCATGGCTTGCCCCAGTGCCAGGGAGGCTGTACAGGGGCTGGGGTAGAGGCAGTGTGGGGGGAGACAGGCCCGTGCCCAGGAGAGCTGGAAGCCAGAGAGACAGAAGGGACAGAACTTGCTCAGACCAACGCTTTGTAGGAAGCAGGGTGTCCCCTCTGGACTGTGACCCTCATGGGGCAGCTGTGAGGGTCACAGTGTGTGACCCTGTGCTGTGTCTGTAGGTGCAGCTGACCTCATTGTACACAGTGAGCACCTGCTCTGGGTTCTCTGTCCACACCTAGGCTGTACTTGCAGTCATGGCTGTAATTTTCTTGAGAGGGCAGAGATGTGAGGCTGGTGTCTGCCAGGAGGGTTTGGCAGCAAGAGGGGGGCAGAGATCCCCATGTAGGCAGTGCCAGGTGTGAGCACCAGGCACAAGCCTGGAAATGGGGTACACAGCTTCGTGGGAACAGAGAGAGGGACAGGGACCCAGCAGCAACAAGGAGCACAGCTGAGCATGAGGCTTTATCTGAGAGGGATGGAGTCACTGTGGGAAGATGAATCTTGTGCTCACCTGCCAGGAGCTGTGATGAGGTGCCATGGGTGGGAACCCCTCAAATACAGCCAAGGGTCTCTGGAGCAAGGCAAAGAGCCCAAGCACAAGGATGGGTGAGGCAAAGAGCGCTCAGGTACCTTGGCTGACTGTTCCATGGTGTAGGACAATCCTACACACAGTGGTGGGAGGAAGCTGGTATTTGTCCAAACATAATTTGCTCATTTTTTTCTGCTGCCCATGATTTTCAGTGCCAGCACAGTGACACCACAGTACCTTCAAGAGCATCATCTCTTCTGCCCCAGGGGAAGATCTGATAAAACAATGAAGACTGAGAATGGAGAAGTGCCAGCCAAGGTCATTCCAATGATCCTTGCTCCCTGCCAGCAAACAGAAGGGTTTGGGCTTTCCTTCACCCAAATTATGTAACCTGCTCCCTCCACCCTATGCTCCATCCCTCTGACAAGATATCAGTGTGGTGTTGTGGGACCTTCCTGGGCTGCTGAATTCCTAAAGTCAAAGTTCATCTGCGCTGCTGCCACTCACACACCAATGCAGGGTCTGTCAGGAGCATGTGGCACGAGTGTTCTGTACATTTGCTTGCTCTGGGGTGTGTGTTCTTCCTCCTGAGCTGATTCTCAACAGTGGCAGCGATGAGGATGTCGTGAGACATCTCCAGGATGCTCCTATCGTAGGGATCTGTTTTTGGGAAGTCAGCTATGGTGCTGTGGTCCTGGAACGTGCAGGACAGTCCTGTTGTTCCCAGCCTGACAGTGTTTAGCACAGCCCTCAGAGCTGGGTCTGTAGGACACCAGGGGCAGCCATCTTCTCTGTGGGCTTTTCAGAGACAGGCACTGACCATCTCTCCTTAAAGAGCAGCAACTGGGACGACTGGGCTCAACTCACGTGCTCACCTGCTTATAGGGCCTTGGTGCTGATCCTTCTGGAATTGTAAATGGCTCTGTCTGTGTCCCCCACACAGATACAGCAGGCACCACACTTGTGCAGGTGTTCAGCCCACTTTGCCAAAGCCCTACAGTGACACAGAGCAGAGATGTGGGATGTGGGGAGGGGGAAGCTGTGGGGACAAACATTTAACCTGATCCTCTGTGCTGGTAAGAGCTCCCTCTCAGGAGCTTTTGCTGAAAAGCACAAATAGAAACCTCAGCATAGCTGTTCTTGCTGAATGTTTTGGCTGGATGGAGACTAGTACCTGGCAGGACAGAGATCTCCTTGGCTGGTGAGAGGGTAGTGAAAAGCAGAGTCTGCTCACCTTCCAGCTCATCCTGTCTTTATCACCTCCAGAGCTCCTGGACGTGATGTTCCAAGCACAGCATGCTGTTCAGTTTCTAGGAGCCAATCCTGATAGAAAACAGATCCAGGGAGAAGCAGTCCCTTGGTGGGCACCATGCAGCATCCAGGCACAATCTGAGCAATCCTGCACCTCACACTCCTGTGCAATTGGCTGCCAGAGCACCAGCACAGAGCAGGGCCATGGGGGAGATCAACTTTCCTTACTGGGACGGAGGATTTTCCACTGTTTGCCCCGAAGCCCTTACCAGCTTGGTACAGCTCCTAAAAGCAAAACTAACACTGCAAAACGAGTCCCAAAACTCAGCAGAACTATCCACAGAGTAGTCAAGGTTTTCAGCTGTCTCATTCTCTGCTGGAGTGTTTGCCCCGAAGCCCTTACAGCTCCTAAAAGCAAAACTGACACTGCAAAATGAGTCCCAAAACTCAGCAGAACTATCCACAGAGTAGTCAAGGTTTTCAGCTGTCTCATTCTCTGCTGTATCAGCTGTATCAGCGAGGCAGAAGGATGTGTGGAAAGAAAAAGGATCAGCACAGACAGGGCTGTTCCTGAGGGTACTGCAGGCAGCAGCTCAGGGTGCAGCCTTGGTTCAAAGCCTCTTCCACGGGGGAGGAAACTGCTGTGAGGAGAGAGGGCTTGGAGGGATACACAGAGTGCCAGCAGCACTTCAGCTCTGTGTTTTCCAGCTTATTCCTCCCTGTCAATGGCCTCGGGAATGGACAGCTGTGGGTGCTGGATCAAGGCAGCAGCGCCTGGCCAAGAGCAGGAGCTCCTGGAGTTACAGCAGGGGGAAGCACCTCACCGCAGTTGTGAGCTGGACCTGGTCTGCAGGGAAGAGAGGGAAGGTCCTTCCTGGGAGGAGAGGAGAAAATGCAGTGCTGGTACTCTCAGGGTCCCACCGAGCTCTCAGGCTCCAAACTGGTGCTATCAGAGTTTACCCAGTGCCTCACTGAGCGGGTGTAGATGTTTGCTATCCATCTCCCACTCCCCAGGTACTGACATCAGGGGCCAGCACACCAATCCCAGGCCTTGTGGAGGTAGAAAATGCAGTCACACCTTGACTTGCAACTCATTTGCTGAGCTCCAACTAAAGCATATCTAGAACTGTGTGATTTCCACGGGCTGGTCATGGTCTCAGACACACCAAGGGTGGTGCTGCCCATGTCCCAGGGCCATCCCAGATTTCCTCAGGTGTGAATGGCCTGGGCTTTCACAGGGTCTTTGCCTTGGCCCTTACCAAGAGGGAGTGTAGAGGTCTTTGCCTTGTGGTCAATCAACACTCACTGAACTCTCACACGCTGAGGCAGGAGAAACCTTCACTGCTCCCTGGGTCTGAGCAAGCCAGTGGGAGTACAGGATAATGTCCAAGTGAGGCCCCTGCCCAGTAGGAGGACCAGCCTGGGGGTCCCTCTGCTCCAGATTCTCAGTGCAGGCAAAGAAAGGTGTGAAGGGACAGTGGAGCACCAGGACAGTGACAGGCAGTGATGGTGGCAGCCTCTGTACCTGCCTGGCCAGGGAGCTGCTGCCTGCTCCCCTGGCTGCCAGCACGCACTGCTTACAGAGCCGGGACAAACCCACCATCTACAAACTCCTTCTTGGCCTTTTCTACAGTAAATGGCCTTGTTATTTTCTCAGGCTGGTGCTCCTGTGCAAGAACAACAAAACACAGTTGTTACTAGAGGCCCCAGGAAAAATCACACAGCCTCAGTACAGCATCCAGCAGCTGTCCTGCCCTGCCTGCTGGCTCCAGGGAGTTTAGTCACAGCAGCTGGGGACCCAGGAATGGAAAAAAGAGATGTGTGAACTCCTGCTCCCTTTGCTCACTGCCCTTCTAAGCCCTTGCTGATTTGCCCCTTCCCCCAGCACAGCAGGCAGGGGTGGGAGCATCCCCACTCCAGGCTCCCTCAGCGTGTCTCCAGTCAGATGCACCGACCCATAAACCAGAGTTCACCCCCCTCTCCTGCCCCAAGCTGCTTTTCACAGTGCTGGGTGAGTGTTACTCACTACAAACGTCTCCCCCCACTCGTCAGAGCACATCAGAGAGGGAGGGCTGTGCAAATGGAGCGTGAGTTATGGGCTGTCGGCAGGGAAACGAGGAGTGAACTCACCCAGCATTTCCTTGGATTCATCCTCACACCCACCATGGCAACACAAAAAGGAACATCTGGAAAAGGCTGGGTAAGGCAGACAGATGTTCTCTGCCAGCTCACCTGCTCCCCAGGGGGAGGAAGTGACTGTGGCAATCGTGATGGTGTTGGTGAATCAAGGCAAGGGGCCACGGCTTCCCCGTGCCACACACGGCTCCCTGGTAATGCCAGGAAGCCTCTGCAGAGCAGAGCTGAAGGCAGGATGGGATATGGACCTTGAGCCTGCCACAAATGCCACCAGCCAGAGCTGAATCCATGACAACCCAGGCACAGAGACTGCATCTGAGGCGCTTGACACTTCCTGATCAACACCAACATTCCGGGCTGCCAGTGGTGTGCTCGGCAGCAAGACATGCCCTCACTCATCCCTGCCCAGAGGAGCATCCTGCACTTCCAAAGCCCTGCTGTTTTTCACAGCACCTAATGAGCTTCTCTGACTAGTGGCCCCATCCCATGCCCAAGTCACCGTGTGCTTTGTGTTCCCTTTGTACCTACCCACTGCAGTGCATTTGTGTGCTGTTAATGCAGCCAGGGCTTTCACTCCACCGGCGTGATTGAGCTGCTGAAACGAACCCCTGGGAAAGGAGAGAGGAGAAGTGAGGAGTCCCTGCCTCTCTGCCACAAAGGCACAGAGGCATTGTTGGAGAGGCTTTAGCTCTTCTGGAACAGCAGCATCTGGTTGCGATAGATGGTTGTATTGATGATCAGAGGGCAGGAGCATCTCAGCTGTGCAGACAGGATGGGAGAGCTGGAGCTGTTCAGCGTGGAGAAGGCTCTGAGGAGACCTTGGAGCTCCTTGTAGTACCGAAGGAGAGCTGGAGAGGGACTTTTTAAAAGGGTGTGGAGTGATAGGACAAGGGGGAATGTCTTTAAGCTGAAGGAGGATAGATTTAGGTTAAATATTAGAAAGAAATCCTTCCCTGTGAGGGTGGTGAGGGCCTGGCACAGGGTGCCCAGAGAAGCTGTGGCTGCCCCATCCCTCAAAGCATTCAAGGTCAGGTTGGATGGGACTGTGAGCAACCTGATCTAATGAAAGTTGTCCCTGTTCATGGCAGGATGTAGAAACTCAATGATTTTAATGGAAGTTGTCCCTGTTCATGGCAGGATGTAGAAACTCAATGATTTTTAAGATCCCTTCCAACCCAAACCATTCATTGCTTATATGATTCTCTATGTTGGTTCTCCCTCATCCTGTGCTGAGAGATGAAATGTGTGGCTGGGTTGTTCCCCAGAGTCACCACCCAGCTCTGGCTGATTGATGCTGTGCTTGGGTCCCTCTCAGTGGCACAGTGCAGCTGGCAGAGCTGGGCCTCTCTGCTCTCCCGTTCCTGCCTCTGCCCCCAGCTGGCCCTGGAGCCATATCCCTGTCTGCACCCGGGAACATCCTTAATGATGTTCTCAGCCACCAGGCTGCAGTGTCCTGGATGCAGTGTTCTCCCATCCCACGGGACTGTGGCTGTGTTTTGGGACATGAGGTGCTGACAGGGATCAGATACCCGTCCCCCAGCACATCCACACCGAGGCAGCTGGAAAAATAATGCTGTTTTTAGGATGCTTGGTGCTTTCGGATCTCTGGGTAACATCCTTGTCACCCCAAGGCACTCACAGCTCTGGGCACGCTGAGGATCCTCCTGCTGGTGACAGGACTTGGAGGACAACACGGGACACATGGCAGTGGCTGGAGACGGGATCCTGATGCCCCTGGGCATCCCCTGCCACTGCCATCTGCTAACACCTCCTCACCCGACATCTCTGCCCGATACCGCGGCCAGCCGTGCGTGAAGGTGAGTGAAGGGGACATGGCCGTGAGAGGCCGCGGGAACCCCTCTCCTCCCTGCGGGGCAGCGCCGCAGGGGTCACATTCCCAACCAGAGCTTGCCAGCTGTGTCCCACCGCTCCCCGGCACAGCCGGCACCAGAGAGCCGGAGGCTGAGTGCGGGGCGAGCGTGCTGCCCTCTCCGGTGTGTGCTGCCCGCCCCGGTATGTGTGTGCTGCCCGCCCCGGTGTGTGCTGCCCGCCCCGGTGTGTGTGTGCTGCCCTCTCCGGTGTGTGTGTGCTGCCCGCCCCGGTGTGTGCTGCCCGCCTGCCCCGGTGTGTGTGTGCTGCCCGCCCCGGTGTGTGCTGCCCGCCCCGGTGTGTGCTGCCCGCTCCGGTGTGTGTGTGCTGCCCGCCCCGGTGTGTGCTGCCCGCCCCGGTGTGTGTGTGCTGCCCGCCCCGGTGTGTGTGTGCTGCCCGCCCCGGTGTGTGTGTGCTGCCCGCCCCGGTGTGTGCTGCCCGCCTCGGTGAGTCCTGCCCGCCCCGGTGTGTGTGTGCTGCCCGCTCCGGTGTGTGCGTGCTGCCCGCTCCGGGGTGTGTGTGCTGCCTGCCCCGGTGTGTGTGTGCTGCCCGCTCCGGTGTGTGTGTGCTGCCCGCCCCGGTGAGTGCTGCCCGCTCCGGTGAGCGGCTGCCGGCGGCTGCGGGGGAGCCCGGTGTGCGTTCACGTGGCGCTGCCCGTGCGGCGTGGGAGGTGGGCCACGGCGCCCAGGGAGGGGGTGCGGTGCTACCTGCGCCAGCACCCCCTCCGCCGAGGGAGAAGGCGCTTTTCAGGCAGCTGCCTGGCTCCTCCCGAGCCGGCAGCGCGGGAGTGCGTTGCCAAGGCAATGGGGACCATCTTACTCATCCTCCTCGCTATTGTTCTCCTGCCAGCCCTGAGGTGCCCGGGCGGGGAGAGGAGGAGGAGAAGGCAGCCAGCCTGGGATGAAGGCTGCTTGCGGGGAGGGAAAGATGCTCCCCATGCCCCCCCCCGGCCCCCCAACACCCAGCCAGCTCTGGTGGGACGGGGACAAGCTGGTGGCAAGTTGCCGATGGGGATGGGGAGAGACGCTGCTGGCGAAGCTTAGAGAGGCAGGTGGAAGCAAATGGCAGCAGGATGTGACCCCGCAGCCCCTTACCTGCGGTAAAGTCCCAGCCAGAGGCCAGGGGCGTTTGTCCCCTCCTCTGCCAGGACTTGACCCAGTCCATGGTGTCCCTTGGACCCGAAAAGGAATGTGCCAGGGACTGGGTCTGATTCCACGCAGGGCACCATAGGACAGAACCCCACACCTGTGCCTCGCAGTGAGTTAGGTCCCACCGCTGCAGGCATGCAGTAGGGTCCAGTCAATGCTGCAGGACTGGGACCAGCAGGCAGGACCAAGTGTGGGGACCAACACCTTGAGGAGGGGACGCATTAATGGGTGCAGGGATGCACCCCCCACTCCAGCCTCTCCAGCCATCTACTGGAGTGCCCGTTGGTGACATTTCAGTGCCTCGCTCTGCCCCAGAGAGGGAGGGGGGCAAGGATTTTTATTTAATTTCCATATCCTGCCTCCCTATTTTTAGCCTTCGGGGTTTTGTTCCAGGCTGGCTGTTTACTGAAAGAAGCATTTCCAACCTCCCTTGTCTCCAAGCAACCAGGTGTGCCAGCTCCCATGGAACCAGCCTTACCCTATAGATCCATAGGGCTGGGAGACCGGTGCTAATGTTATTTCCAAGAAGGGGAAACCTGCCTAACCTTAGCACCCACCCCTCCGGACCCTATAGATCTATAGCTCCTGTCTCTGCGCTGACATCTCTGGGTCGGGGAGGGGAGCCCGGTCCCATAGGGTGCTGAGGGGCAGTGGGAAGTTTGGGGGTTATGCTGGAGGTTTTAGGGGGGGATGCAGGGATGCAGGTGAGGGGAGCAGGCCGCCTTCCCCCCGCAGCTCGAGCGGGAGTGCGTGGGAAGGAGTTAGACAAAGCCTGAGCCCGGGAGCAGAGGCAAGCGCTGCCGGGAGCTAGACGGGGCCGTTCTTCCCTCCCCGTCCTCCCCCACCCTCGGGCGAGGGGTACTCGGGAACCCATCTCCATCCCGCCACGCTGGCACGTTGTCCCGGTCCCTCGGGCTGACTGGGGCGCAGCCCCGTCCCCGGTAATGCCCGGGAGGGAAGCGGCAGTCTCCATCACCAGGTAGGAGGGGGACTGGGCTCTGTGTTGTTGTCACCCCCACCCACGGGACCTCCGCTAAGGTTTGGGATCCCCTGTCTCTGCCGGTGCCCGTTGTGTGTCCTGCCGTGCCCGAGTGCAGGGGGAGTGCCGGGATGCTGCTCCCCGGGGCACACGGCGTGGTGATGCTTCGGGTACCGGGGGGGCTGTGGGACCGTGGGGGGCTCCCAGGGCGGGCCGCTGTGGTGACAGCGATGACACCGGGGGATATGCGGCGTGCCGGGACCCCCCACTCCCCAGGCGGCAGCCGGCTGTCCCTCGCCTCCTCGCTGCTGCTGGGGGTGCCGGGGCGGGCGGCAGCCGGGGGGAGCGGCCCGGGGCACGGTACCGCCCCCGCCGCCACCGCCCTACGCATGCTCGCCACCGCTGCCGCCGCCGCGCCGAGCCGAGCCGAGCGGGACGGGGCCGGACGGGACGGGACAGGACGGGACCGGGCGGGAGGATCCGCCGCAGGTACCGGCGGTCCCGGGGCGCACGTGGCGGGACCGGGCCGGGCGCTGCCCCGTACCGGCACCCCCGGGGTGGGGGGCGTTGGGGGTGGTATGCAGCCCCGGGACGGGCGGCGGGGGCGGGTCGGCCTCCGCCGGCCGGGGCTGCCGCGGGGCCGGCTTTGTCCGGGGCTCGGCCGGGGAAGAGGGGCCGGGGCGTGCACACGCGTGTCCGTGCGTGCGGGTGTGCCCGTGGCCATGTGCTGGCGTGTGCGTGCCCGTGCGTGTGCACACGCGTGTGCCGGGGCTCGCAGCTCCTTCGCGGTGCGTCGGTACCGGGCACGGTACCGATCCCGCGGGATCGGGATGCTGTCGGGGCAGGTCGGGGTGCCGGGCGGCGCGGCCCTCCGGGGATCGGGGTGCTCGGTGGGAGCCTACAGACGGGGCGGGGGTCATCGTCTCCGGGCTCAGCACTGCTGGGGGACCTCGGTGACCGCCTGGTCCCCGCTCCTGTCGCCTCCCTCTGGGGGAACTCGCTCGGCTCCAGCTGTGTCCGCTCGGCTCTGCCCTTTTCGGGACCCACGAGTGGCCGTGTCCGGAGGCATGGAGTGCCCCACGCCTGCGGGATACATGTGCTCCCAGCTCTGCAGGGACTCCCTGGCATTGCCGGAGCCGGGGAGCTCCCGGAATGTTTGGGGCTTCCTGCCCTGCTTCTGCCCCATGGGGCTGAGCAAGGTTTGGGGACAGCCGGGTGACACTGGACTGTGTTCCACTCACGTGGAGAGGGAAGGGCTTGGGCTGCCCTGTGCTGCTCCCCTTCTCTGCAGCCTCCCTTGGACCCCAGGCCCAGCTTGCTCTCACCCCTCACTGCGCCCAGCTTCCCACTGACAGGAGGGGGCTGCTGAGCCCCCCGGTTCTCAGCCTGGTGCTCAGGACCATTCTCCAGCTAACGCTCTCTCTGCAGGGGTGCCTGCACCGCGTCTCCCGCTCCACCAGCCCCAGCAGCGCCTGCATCCCGCTCCCGGTCCTGCCGCGCCGGGAGAAGGCTGACTTTTACGGTAGGCAGCCGACATTGTTCCTCCCTCCCTCCCCATGTGCCTGTGCACCGTGTGCCACCACACAGGCTGTGCCAGGGACAGTGAGTGCTCCAGGTGGCCACCCAACCTGTTGTCAGGGGCAGCATGGAGAAAAACAGTCGGCAGCTGAGGTGTGATGGGGGTCCGTGTGCTGCTTGCTCCTCACTGCCCCGTCCTCTCTCTTGCAGACCCGTGGCGGGACTAGCATGGGAGAAGCCTTCCCTGGGCATGGGCAGCGCTAAGGAGCCCGAGGGGCTGCGGGTGCTGAGCCGCCAGGCTGGGGTCGAGGACGCCTGCGAGCCCGGTGCCAGCTCCCCTGGCTGCCCAGTGGCAGGCGAGTGCCTGCCCGGCTCCGGCTGTGCTGCGGGAGCCCGTGCCATGAGGACCTGCTGTGTGGCTGAGGCAGAGTCTCAGGGCACCAAGGCCAACTCGGTGGCAGAGAAGAAGGTGCCATCACCAGCAGGACCAGCTCCTGGCACGCTTCTCCAGGACACCAGCGCAGAGCAGAGTGTGGCAGTAGCAACAGGGAGCTGCGGAGGACCGAGCGGTGCTGCCTCTGCCTGTGGTCCCACAGGGATGGGGGTCCCCAACACCCAGAAGGATGATGCAGCAGCCCCCACTTCTCCTGTTTCTGATCCCTGCCTCCAGGCAACCAGCAAGGACATGGGGAGCACGCCAGCTCCTGCCAAACATGTGGCATTCGTGGAGCCCACTGCAAGCACCGGGACAGCTGAGCTTCCAAGCCAGCAGCAGCCCCAGGACAGCAAAGGGACATCCCTGGGTGCTGCTCCCCAGACAAAGAGCAATGAGGCTCCCAAGCACCCCCAGGGATGCACAGCAGACCCCCCCAGCACCAGCACTGTGGGGATTGGGGGTCGAAGTGAGGCAGGAGCAAGCTCTACTGCTCTGGGCCAGGGCAAAGCTGAGAGGAGCTCAGTCCAGGATGTGGGTGCTGGGAGCAGCCAGCAGCCCCAAAAAGCCAAGCAGCTCTGTGAATCCTACTCCTTCGAAGTGACCCCACCCCAGGACACTGGGACACAAGACATGGGGACGCAAGTGGACAACCGTGTGTCCTTGGTGTCGGTGGCCTTAAGCCCCATGAGCCCCCCTTGTGGGGCTGCTGCCTTCACCTTCCCCAAGAGAGAGACAGCCTCTGCAGCCTCACGCTTCGAGCCCTCCAAGAAGGACGCAGAGATGCAGGTGTCCATGCCCGTGGAGACCCGCTCAGTGGCCACTGGGCCGATGACACCCGTGGCCAAGTCCCCGCAGACCTCATACCCTGAGGTGCAGGTGAAGGGGACGGTGCCGGAGGTGGTGGAGGAGGAGCCTCCGGAGCCCATCCGGGAGGTGAGCTGGGATGAGAAGGGGATGACGTGGGAGGTGTACGGGGCCTCCATGGAGGTGGAGGTCCTGGGCATGGCCATCCAAAAGCACCTGGAGAAGCAGATTGAGGAACACGGGCGGCAGGTGGTGGTGACCCCGCAAACCACCCGCAGCGGCTCCGTCAAGGGAGCGCCCCGCAAAGGCGAGGCCAAGAGGCAGCCCAGTGTCTTTCGGGCTCTGCTGCAGAACGTCCGGCGGCCCCGGTGCTGCTCCCGAGCCGGCCCTGCCATGGAGTGAGTTGCTGCCTGTGCTGGCAGGGTGGGGGTGCCTCGGGGGCTTCTCCAGAGAAAGTGGGGGTGGGTCCCTGCCCTGGCGTCCTGAGACACCTGGTGCCAGCGTGCAGGGCTGTGCTGGTGATGGAGCACTGCACACTGGGACAAGGTATCTCCTATGCTGGGCTCCTCCCTGTCAGCCTGGGGTTCCCCCATGAGTGTAGCCCCGTGGAGGTGCCCTGGGACATGAGACTGGTGCCCTGTCTTTGTGCTTGGTGGCTTTTTTCAGCACGAGGAAGCACGTGGCTCCTTCCAGATGGAGGCAGCTGCTCCTGTGCGTCTCCTGCCCGTGGCACAGGTCTGAAGATGGCTCAGGGTGCGTGCTGCTGGCTGCCCTGAACTCTGGCACCCCAAGCAGCAGCATCACTTCCCATGCTGGAGAGACACTGGTGCATCGCCCTGCCATTGCTTTGCCTGTCCAGGGCTGGGCCACACTCCAACAAGCCCGTGGCTGTGCATGCGTGGGTCCCCACAGCCACCCATGGCAAGCACCAATCCCCCAACTTCCCTGTTCTCTCTGCCACACTGCCGTGTTGTGGGTGCCCTGGAGCTGGGAGGATGTGGCCACACAGGGCACCGGGACAGATCTCAAATGAGAGAGACAGGAGCCAACCATGTGTGATGGAGAGCTGCTCATCCCTGTCACCGTGGCTGGAGGTGCTTGGGGAGTCTGTCCCCATGGCCCCCAGCTCCACCTGCCTGGAAGCAGCACATCCTCACCACGGCTGGTGGTGGACATGAAGCCTGCCCTGCTTCCAGGCCTGTCCAGCTGCCCCAGTGGTGCTGGAAAGGCCCCATGTGCTGGGGACATTGGCACCTGTCCTGCTGGGCCCGCTGGCTTCTCCTCTCCGACGGCAGCTGGGGACGCGACGACTGCAAAACGCTGCCACTTTTTACAGCTGGGGTTTTACAGGGTGGGGGGGAGGGGAGCTTTTATTGAACTGTGTTTGCATTTTTGGAGCTTTTTAAGAGACACTTTCAGCCATGAGCATCCTGCCTGGAGCCACCTCCCCCGCGGTGGCCTGTGGGGCTGAGACCATGTTTTCAAACACTCTTCCTACGCTGCCTGTGCTCTGCTAGGCTGAAGAGCATTGGGTGTGAAGGGGGGTGAATATCCCTGTGGTTGGGCCAGCATCCCTGTGGCTGGCAGCACCTCAATGTCCTGCCAAGATGTGGATCTTGGTCCCTCCAGCCTGGCCCCACACAGAGGACCAGCCCCACAGTGCCACAGCAAGGGGGGCCCAGGCATGTGTCCAGCATCTGATGGGCAGGAGGCTGCAAACAAGGGGTGCTTGGAGAGCTGCACCATCCCCTCTGGGCAGAAGTGCAGGAGGGCTCAAGGTGCCAGAGTCACCACTGCAGCCGTTTTTCCCTCGTTAAGGTAAAGTCTTGCCCACCTAAACCCACACTGTACATCCTGGGCTTGTTTTGTCCCTGTGGGGCTGCAAAGGGCTTGCTGAAGTGCCAGCTGGCAGCCAGGGCCGTGGCAAGTGCCCACTCTGTGCTGTGGCACTAGCTGGGACCTGGCTCTGCTCAGTGCCTTGGGCTGTGGGACTGGTGCCACGGCCATGCCAGGAAGACCAGGAGCCCTGGGGCATCCCCTTGCCACCCTGCCCCAGGCTGTGCTCACCTCCAGCCCTGCACTGCCAAGCTGTGGCACACCAGCGCTGCAGCTTCATCACCTATTTTCTTCATTTTTTTCCTCTTCATTTCTTTCGGGGGTGGGGCGGGGGGAGGAAGGGGTGGGGGGATCAGTCTGTCAATGTGGATGTTGGGTAATAAAACCTTACAGAAACCTCTTCACGGGGCTGCCTGCACCTCCCTCCCCCGGGGCAGAGAGGGTCCTGGGGACAAGAAGCCCGGCTGAGCCCCACAGTGGCACCTCCCCTCTGGCACCAGCTGGCCCAAAACCAGCACATCATGCTGGGAGGGATGACTCCAAGCTGACTGAGCCCCCCAGGCAGTTGGGCTGATGACTACAGGACACTGACCCCCGTGGAGCAGTTTTATTGCCAGACACTGAACATATCAACACTGAAGCAGCTGCCTGAGTCCTGCTCTGGCCCTGCTGCACCCTGTGAGCCCGCTCACAAGTCCGTGGTGGTGAAGGTGGTGTTGAGGTATGCTGTTTTGGTGGGCTCCTTCAGGTTCAGGGCAGCCACCAGCACCTCCTTGTCAGTGGAGTCTGTTGGATGCATTTTGACCTGCTGCAGGAGGAGAGAGTGGTCAGAAGGGATGGGGACAGAGATGTAGGACAGGGACACCTGTCCTTCCTTCCCCCTCTGTTGAGGGGTACAGAGTAAAGGACACAAGGGGTCCATGAGGCCTTGGAGACCACAGCAGAGAGAAGAAGATGCAGGGTGCTCTGCCAAGCACTGGCAGCTCTTTGCACACTTACCTGGACCTCAAAGTTGTCATCTGCTGGTGCATTTACTGTATTTTCATCCAGGGAATTCACGCTGTGGAGAATGGAGGGTGGGAGGTAAAAAAGGACCCAGGCACTGGAGAAGTGAGGCATGAGGTGACAGCCTGTGGCCTTTGGGACCTGCCCACAGAGCTCACCTGGTCACAGAGATGGAGTCCTCATGGAAGCCCAGGTCGTGGGAGGGATCCAGCGGGTGATTCAGCATGGGGTTGGCCCTGGTCAGGGATGGGTGGCAGGTAAGTGCTGCCCCTTAGGGCACTGCAGCCCCAGGATGTGGGGACAAGCCTGGTCTCTGCCCACCTGCTGCAGGGAGCCCCCCACTCACCCCTCAGCGTTGTACTGGTTGGTCCCGGGGATGCCAGCTCCCTGCTGTGCTGTTGCAGGGTTAAATGTTGTGGCCACCTTCAGAGCCTTCATGGCATTCAGCTTCCTCTTGTAGCTGCAAAGCCCAGGGATGGGGTGGGTGAGAGGGGCGGGGAGGAGCTGGGCTGTGGGATGGGGTGGGTTGGAGGACAGGGATGGGTCTGGGGGTGCTGGTGAGGGTGGGGGCAGTGGGGTGTGGTAGGAGGGGGTGCAGGCAGTGAAATACCTCCTGGTGGTGAGTACCAAAACCAGGGTCATGATGAGTATGAAGATGACCAGGAATGCTGCCAATCCTGTGATAATTCCAATCAGCTCCACCTCCTTGGTGGGCTTTGTCACCTCCCCGGGGCCCTGGCACAGAGCAGGGTTAGGGCACATTTCCAGCCAGTGGAACCCCCCAGCCTGCCCCAAAGGGGTTGCTGCCCTCTCCCCGTGCCCCTTGCCTGGCCCCACTCACAATGACAGCCAGGCCCAGTTTCACCAGCTCAGCCAAGCCCACCGGATCGGACTGAATGAGTCTGCCAAGGCAAGCAGAGGTGTGAGCAGCTGGGCTGGCTCCAGCACGTGGCAGTGCCCCTGCACAACCCCAGCACTCACATGCTCAGGTCATTGACATCCAGGGCAGTGCCATTGCTGTACACGAAGTAAGCCTCCATCACTGACTTGGCATCCACGCTGCAGAACCACAGAGATGGGGAGGAGTGTGGTGCCCTGCCCCAGGGTGACACCCCTGATGTCACCACCATGTCCCCTTCCCCACCACCACTCACTGGGTGTCACGGGTGTCCTCCACGCTTCGGATGGCCACCACGTAGACTGCTGCCTTGGTCACGGTGGTCAGGGCCCTAGAAGCAAGAGAGAGAGGGGGAAGCTGGCTGGACATCCTGCTGTTCTGCTCACAGGAAGCAGACTGACCCCCTGAAGCCCCCTCCTCTGGTGGGGACCTGCCTGGCCCACCCTGTTCACAGACCATGAAGCTGAGAGACACAGTTGGTGGGTCCGTCCGTGCACCCCCAGCCCCGGCCCAGCACCCCTTACAATTTAATATTTTCGGAGTTACTCTGGACTTCTTCCACCGTTGTCACGAACTGGAGCCGCACGCGGTAGCTCTGATCCACCGTGAAGATCTGTGTGTGGGGACCAGGGGTGAGCAGAGCTGGGCTGGGTGGGTGGTGTCCTGGGACAGGGGTTGGGGGTGACACTCACACTCAGCATGGTCTGTGCTCTGTGCACCGGTTCCTCACCATCCTCAGCCTGCACCGTCACCTTGTACTGCCCCTTCAGAGATTCGTCAAGGTTGCTGGCCACTCTGTGAGGACAGGGACATCAGTGATCCCACTGCACTGCACAGCACGTCCCCTGCCATCCCTCGAACTCTATCCTACCTCCATGCCTAGGCAGGACTCCAGAAAGGCTTTGTCCCTTTTCCAGCCCATGCTGGCCCTGCAGCAGGCAGGAGCTGAGCTGCATCCCTCCCAGCCCAGCCCAGCCCCATGGCCTCACCGGATACTCCCGATGTAGGCGCCCTTGTCAGCTGTTGTGGACACCCCAAAGAGGTTCTCGAAGGGCCGACTGACCCCGTTGTCCTCCACAAGCACCACACTGACGATGGAGAAGGTGATGGTTCCCCCCAGCCCTGAGTCAGCATCTGTGGCCTGCAGGGATAGAGCACGTCAGGAGCACGGGTGGGAATGGCCCCTGCCTGCCCATGGTGGGGACAAGTGAACAAGGCTGCACGGACTGATAGATACAGGTAGGCAGATCCTCACCTTCACAGTAGCCACTTGCAGTTCCACAGGAGAGATTTCGGGGACAACCACTGCCAGGAACAGACAGATGGATGGTGCAGTCATGCTGGTGAGCAGCCAGACTTGCTGCAGACCCCACACCCACACAGCCCCAGGGTTCCAAGCACCCACTGCTGCCCTTGGCCCCACAGCCTTCATGGAAAGCATTGAGTAACCCCAGCGTAGCCCCTGCACTGCTCAGCCCTGCCCTGGGCTTGGGGAAGATCCTTGCTGCTGGTGAATGTGGCAGGGCATGTGTGGGTGCAGCGAGGAGCCCACATGATGTGCCAACCCCAGCTGCTCACCAAAAGTCTCTGAGATGGTCTCGAAGACTGGCACGTTGTCATTGACATCAATAATGATGATCCTCAGCGTTTCTGCAAATGTCCCAAAAGCAGAGCTCTGATCACCAACAGAGCAGCCCTGCAGCACCATCCTCTGCTTCCTATGGGAGCTCTGTCCTCCCAAAATGCTCGGGTCAAAAGAAGTGGGGACACCCTCCCTCTGTAGCCAAACCACCCAGCTCCTGCCCTGCAGGTTCCTGTGGGAGGTGGGAGAGGCAGGGGTCAGCACTGCCATGCCCGGTGGTGGGGAAGGGGCGGGCAGTGGGGCCATACCGTTCTGGCTGTAGCGGTTGCCTTTCTCAGTGTACAGGTCCTCCACCCTCAGTGTGAGCAGGACCCTGTCACACACCTCGTAGTCGATGTCCGAGCTGTTCACCAGCACCGAGCCATTGGGGGCCAGCACGAACCAGTCCCAGCACACGTCCTCAGCACTGCTGTCCCCCTTGAAGCAGGCGACCGCCAGCTCCTCGAAGACCAGCGAGTGGTTGGTGTCAGGGTCGAAGGCACTCAGCGTGTGGATCAGACCCTGCTGTGTCCCGTTCTCAGCCACCGACACGTCCTGCAGTGAGCCTGGCAGGATGGTGGGGGACTCGTCATTGACATCTAGGATGTGGACTGTCACTGAGACGTTGGCCTTGTCCCCTGCGTTGTCTGCAGCTGTGTTCTCTGCGAGCACTGTCAGGGTGAAGAATTTCTGCTGCAGTGTGTCATAGTCCAGGGACGTCTCAAGGTCTACCATCAGCTGCCCACTGTAGTTCCCTGGTCCCAGGCGGGTTGAGCGGATTAAGAAGTTGCTGGAGCCACCGCCTCTTTCAAGTCGGAATGAAATGCGGGAATTGATCTCTGTCTGGTCGGCATCTGTGGCCTTCACCTCACCCACAAAGGACCCTGCAGGTGGAGACAGACACTGAGCGGGCAGTGGGCACTGACTCATGGCCACTGCTTGTCCCACAAACCTGGCCATGCAACTTCTACCTGGAGAGTCTTCAAAGACTGAGAACTCATAGGACTGGTTGAGGAACACGGGAATGTTGTCATTCAGGTCCTGCAGAAGACAAAGCCCATGGCTGTAGCCCTTCCAGGAAACAGGATTCCCCACAGCCAGCTGGGGACAGGAGTGTGGGCACCTGCCTGCCCACAGGCAGGAGCTACACAAGCCCTCTCCTGCCTCCCTGCATCAACTATTCACTCTGCCCCCACAGAAAGCCTGGAGACACGGCACCTCTGCTGCAGCCAAGGATTCCACAGCCCCACCCTGCCCATCCATCCCAGTTCCAAGCCCCAGCCTGCCCCAGCATGTCCCTGCTTGTGCCCAGGGCTCACCCCCACGGTGATGGTGACGTTCACCGTGGTGTTCAGCTGTGGCTCGCCGTGGTCATGCACCACCACTGTCACTACCATCTGTCCACGCTCATCTTCCAAGGCTTCACGGTCCAGTGGCTCCTTGCTGTGCATCTCACCTGTGTCTCCATTGATGGTAAAATTGTTGCTGAACAGTCCTGGCAAGATCTTGAAGCCCAGTTTGCTGTTGCAGCTGTCAGGCTCGTCATTGTCGATGGCCTGAAAAGGTCAGTGTGTGGAACAGGGCTGTCCGGGCACCTCAGGGACAATCCCTCCCCTCTGACAGCCCTGTCCCACCTCTGCTGGCACATACCTGGATCTGTATACTAACATTCTGCCCCTCTTCCACCGAGATGAAGTAGGAGCCAATGACCACGGGTGCCATGTCATTGGCATCCAGCACGGTGATCTCCAGCACCGTAGTGCCCACCAGGCCGCCCCCATCCTTGGCCTGGAGGTTGGCGTAGTAGATGGAGCGAGTCTCCCGGTCCAGCAAGCTCCCGTCGTACACCAGCAGCGCCCCGGTTGTGGCGTTCACCGTGAAGGTGTTACGGCTGTGGCATACACAGAGCCTTCAGGCCTGGAGCCCACCCTCCAGGATGGTGCCCTGGTTGTGGCTGGCTGTGCCCTTACGTACATGTTCTCTGGGAGCAGCTGGTAGGTGATCTGGCCCAGGACACCGCTGTCTGGATCATAGGCCTAAAAGACAGAAGGAACACTCTGGTCAATCTGTTTCAGCCCTCAGAGCAGTGATGAGTCTGGGGCATTGGCTGTTGGCAGTGAGCACCCCAAAAATGTGGTGCTGATAGGAGGGGGGTCCCACCCTTGACTACCCACTGGTCCTGAGACCTTCCTGTGTGTATGGAGAGGTCAGTGCCCTCAGCACAAGCTGCACTAAAAGTGCTAAGTGCCCTGCTTGGGGATATTAGGTGTGCCCACTCCCTGCTCAGTGCCTGACCGTGATGTTTGGGGAGATGACGGTGCCATCGGGGCTGTTCTCCATCACAGTCAGGTTGTAGGTGCTCTGGGGGAACTCAGGGATGTGGTCATTGCTGTCAATGAGGTCAATGGTCACGGTGGCCATGGAGCAGCAGTCTGTAGGGTTCCCTGTGTCATTGGCAATGATCTGCAGGATTGAAAAGGGACTGTGTCTCACATGAGCCCCCAAACTTTAGAGAGACCTGTCACACTCCAGCCCAGCTGCCCTGCACCAAGCAAACTGCCAGGACAGAGCACTGTTCTGCTTTACTCCTGAACTCTGCAAGAGAAGGGTCATGTCCCCACTGTGCCCAGTGCACACAGGGAGCAGGAGCTGCCTCCGCAGAGCAGGCCAGCCCTACAAGTCCCACCTGCACCACCATGACATGGCTTATCTCGTAGTCCACCAAGGATGAGTTTTGCACCAGGATCTGGACTTCCCCTGAGCCCACAATTGTCGTGGGGAACACAGTGAAGGCGTTGGCATTCGGACCCTGCAGGCTCAGCTCAAAACTGCTGTTGATGCCCTGCCAGGGAGGGACAAGAGCCAGGGTGAGTGGTGCAGCAAGGACAGACAGCAGCACCAGAACCCAGCACCACAGACAGGCTCCTACCTTATCTGGGTCGTAGGCAACAATGTTGAGGTTGGACACAGGCAGTCTGGTGGAGGAGTGCTCTACGATGCTGCCTGTGAAGTTGTTCTGAGCACTGGCAGAGAAGTTGCAGCTGGACAGGGAGCAGTTGTAGAACTGGGGCTTGTTGTCATTGACATCAGTCACCAAGATTGTCACCAGGGTGCTGGTCTGGGCCTCCTTGCCGTGGATATCTAGGTGCTCCTCACGTGCCTGGGGAGGAGGAGAGAGCAGGTTGGAGGGCCCCAGGGAGAGGAAGAGGATGGGGCTCCCCTTGCCATCTCCTACTCACCGTGACTTCCAGCAGCACTTCCTCACTTGGCAGCTGCTCACGGTCCAGGGGCTTACTCACAGTGATGGTGCCCGTTGTACCATTGATAACAAAAGGAACACTGGCATCTAGAACAAGGGGACAGCAGGAACCAGTGGCAGCCACTGGGAAAGGCAGGCCTGGCCCTCTCTCTGCCAGCAGGTCAGGCTGGCAGGGCCTGGGTGCCAGAACCAGTTCCCAGGGTACCCTTGCTGCCTGACCACCCCTCCTGCTCATCCCACTGTGTCATCCCCTGCCTGAGCCATTCTGCCCCATCACTCACTGGTGATGATGTAGGAGATGCTATCCTTCACCCCTGTGTCTTGGTCCATGGCAGTGACAGTCAGCACAATGGTGCCCTGTGGGGACATGGCCATCAGGGAAGGACTTATGACATCTCCAGCTGCCCACAGGCCTGGTGGCCCAGACACTTCAGGGCACAAGAGCCCCCAGGGAGGGCCAGGGGCAGGGACATGACACTGGGGCAGGCAGGATCCTCACCAGGTCGCAGTTCTCAGGCACAGAGCCTGAGTAGGGCTCATTGAGGAACCGTGGGTCCAGGTTGGGCATGTCCTTAATGGTCAGGGACAGGTAAGTAAAGCTCTTCTGGATGGTCCAATTGTTGTGCAGCCATCCCCCGCCATCCTGAGGAGCAAAGCACCTGTCAGCCACCCAGCCCCCTTACCTGGCAGCCCTGCACCCCCAGCCTGGCTGGTCCCCACCTGGGCGAGGATCTTGATCTGGTAGAAAGTGTTTTTGGTATAGTCCAGGGAACCATTGAGCACCACACTCCCATTGGTCAGGATGTAGAAGAGCTGGAGATTGTTCATGCTGTCTGGGATCACCTGAGCAGGGGACATCAGCCTGTGTCACCAAGGCAGGGAGCAGAGGTGTCCCAGCAGAGATGGGGGTTCTATCCCCATCCTTCTGCCAGGCTTGGCCCATGGGGACCCCCAACATTTACACCCAACCACCTGGCTCATCCCCAGCCTGAAACTGAAACCACCTTGCACCCATTGCCCAGGACCTCCCTGCACCCCAGAGATATAAGTCTGCCCTGGCCATGTCCCCCAGCACCTCAGCAGCACAGGGGTGGCCCAGGGGTGGGCTTTGGGTATGGTCAGACCCCCTCCACAGTGCCCTGTGCTCACCTCCTCGATGCTGTAGCTGACTTTGGAGGCGTTTCCAGTGTCGCTGTCGTTGGCAAACACGCTGTAGACGATGCTGTGCACAGCCGTGTTCTGGGCACACGGGGGGTGGTGGAGACAGAGCAGGGGGTGATGCTGGGCCTGGACCCTGCCAGCCCTCCCTGCCCTGGCACGTTGTGGCCCTGCAGGGCTGCAGCACTGCCCGGTGCCGTGGGACACACAGGGACAAGCTGCTGCCCTCGCTCAGAGGCTGGACCCCCTCGCTGCGCTCCCTGGGGAGCAGAGGCTCCACCCCAGCCCTGGAGCTGCTGGATGGGGGTCGGACTGAGCCCCACGCCCCATCTACACCTTGATCCATTGTCACGGTGTCCTGGGCTGGCAGGTGGCTTGGGCACACCCTGAACTCTTTGCAAGGGCAGAGTCCCAGTCACATTCCAGTGTCTCGGGGTGACGCAGAGGCTCACATCGGGAATTACCCTGGTGACAGAGTGCTCCCAGGTGCTGGTTGCACCGTGCACAACCCCACGCCCAGGCACACTGTCACCACACAACCAGGTGGGGGGGGTCACATTGTTCCCAGCCCGTTGTTGTCCCACTGCTGGCACACCCATGCCACAAGAGCCACCCAGCACCCCTGCCCTGCTGCCCAGGGGACTGGGAGGTCCCAGAAAGGTACCTCGGGGATGATGGCATTATATGGCAGGCGTTGGAAGACAGGGGCGTTGTCATTGCGGTCCTCCACGATGATGGTGACTTTTCTGGAAACCTACCAGGTGTCAGAGAGGGCACAAGGATGGGAGTGTGGGAGATGGTGGCCAGCAGAGCTGGGTGCAGTGCTGGCACCCCATGCCCACCCTGGCTAGCCAGCCAGCATCACCCACCCACTTCCAATTGCCTTCCCACTGAGCCCTGTCCTGGGGTCTCCCGTCCCCCTGCAGCCCCCCAGCACTCACCGCATTATTTACACCATCCGACACCATGGCGATGATGGTGAGCCTGGCCTGGAGCTGAGGAGACACAAGGCAGGACTTGGTCAGGGCCAAGGTGAAGCTCAATCCTTGGGTGGCTGAACCCCAACTTCTGTGAGGTAAACTTCCCCTCCAGGAGCTGGGTTCTGCGGCCAGGGAGTGACCCACAGGCTCTGCCCTCCATCCCCATACCCACTCAGGCAGGGACATCTGACCCCATCCTCTGCCCTCACCTCACGGTCCAGGGAGTTCCTCAGTGTCACTCTGCCTGATTTGGAGTCAACAGAGAAGTAGAAGGCGTCTGTCCCTCCAATTTGGTAGGTGAGAATGTCGTTGTCTATGTCATAAGCCTTCAGCTGGAAAGCAAGCTGGTCTGGGGGCACAGGCAGTGTCAGCCCCTGCCAGAGACCCCCCAGTCACTCCTCTGACACCCCAGACCCTTCCTGAGACCGCCCTACTCACCCAGCTCCAGGTCCTCAGGCACGTAGAAGATGGTCACGTTGAGGATGGGGACAGTGTTTCCTGAAACTGCAGGGAAGAGGAGCTGAGCAGCATGGCAGTGCTGGGCTCTGCTGGCAGACCCACGTCTGGCAGCACCTCCTCAGCTCCAGCCTCAGCTCCCAGCCGTGGTTTGGGTCTCCATGGCAGGCGGGGGAACCCCCAGCCCTCTTGTCCTTGTGCTCATCCCACATCTCCAGAGCACGTCCCTGCTGTCCAGCCCTGCCCTGCCATGGATCTCCAGTGGGGCAGGCAGCTGTTTTGGGGTTGCAGCTTCCCCCAAGGAATGGAGAAAGAGTATTGGGGGTTGAAAGCAGCTCCAACAGCTCCCACCCAGCCATGCCAGGTGCCAAGAGGAGTCCTTACCTGCTGCCAGGAGGAAGGGGAGCAGCACCAAAGAGCGCCATGCCATCCTGCCAGGATGCCTGCGGGCACACACCAGGGAACAAGCACCTCAGAGACTGAGGCCTGCCCCCCAAACCCCTCCAGGGGAGCAGCCACCAGGGCAGGAGACGTGCTGGTGGGGACAGTCCCCTCTTGAGCAAACCCCAGGCTCCACACTGCACTCCTGGGCAGGGGCTCCCAGAGGACATGGCATGGGAGGACAGAAGAGGCTATAGGTGTGCCTGGGGGACCCCAGGAGCCTGTCCTGGGCATGGCTGGAGGCTCCACTGCTTGTGCCCAACAGGGCCTCTCCAAGCAGTGCTTGGAGTCCAAGAGTAACCCATGGTATGACCGCGGTGTCTCCCTCCTTGTGCCAGGGCCTGTGGGCAGCTCCACAGGAGACAGACACCCCCACCTCCCCCCCATGCAGCCAGGTGCCCGTGGGGGGGATAGGAGCTGACATCCCTTACCTGTGGCTGTGTCCCTGGGGATGCTGCCTCTGCACTCTCATCTTGACACTGCCAGACCTTTGCCTCCTGCAGTAAACATGTTCATCAATCATTAACTGCAATTAAGGGGTGAGAAATCCCTCTCCCGTCTTCTGTATTCCTTGTTCTCGTCCCACAGTTCCCACCCAGCTCAGCTCCAGGCTCCCTCCCCAAAACCAAGTCCCCAGGTCTCCATACTGGGTGCTGTCCCTCAGGATTCAGCCACCCCAACCTGCATCCATGGGACCCCCCAGCTCCCAGAAGGGGTCTGGAGACTGCAGGGATGCAGAGGGATCCCAAACCACCCCAGGAGACCAAAGGGAGGTTAGGGAAATGCCCTGCATCCCCTGGGCTGGGGACAGGGGGTGGGCACCAACCTCGTAGTGTGGCCGCTGGGGTGGGTGCCTGGGGCCCTCTGCACCCCCTGCCACCCACTCCCCTCCCCAGGAGCTTGGCCCAGCCTCCCTGACCTACTTCAGACCCGCTAGGGACAAGGGTGGATTGTCCAGCTCTGCTCAGGCAGAAAAGGGCTGGGAGGTGGTGGTGGGGGGGCATGGCCAGCCTGCTGGACCCCCACACCCACGGCCCTATTCCCTGGGGAACCCACAGGGCCTGAAAACTGGAGAAACTCTGGAGTCTCCCCAGACACTCAGCCTGCTCTGAGGTTCCCATCTCACCCTACCCCTGGGTCAGAGAACCCCCAGAGAAGGGGCTACAGGGGTCAGACTGTGACCACCCCTTAGCAAAACTCTCCTGAGCTGCTCCAGGGCCACCCCAGCTCCTGCAAAGGCTGCTCAGGGCATCCTCACAGACACCCCATGAGCTGCCTGGGGTTACCCCCAGAGTCCCCCAGGGCTCTCCCCCCCCAGAGATTCCTGGGGCTGGTGCTGGACACTGTTCTGCAAAGTGCCCCTTGCTGTCCTGGGGCACTGCCACACCTCCCAGGGTGTCCTGAGACATCCGCAGGGTCCTGAAATGAGGTTGTAGCCAGGTGGGAGTGGACCTCTTCCTCCTGGCAACTAGTGAAGGTTAAGCTGGACATCAGGATGAATTTCTTCACGGAAAGGTTTGCCAGGTCTTGGAATGGGCTGCCCAGGGAGGTGGTGGCATCACCATCCCTGGAGATGTTTAAGGAAAGACTGTGGCACTTAGTTGACATGGTGGTGTCGGGTCACAGGTTGGGCTGCATGACCTCAGAGATCTTTTCCAGCCTAATTAATTCTGTGATTCTCCAATTCCTGTGATTGTCCCAGCTCAGTGCGGTGCGGCAGTGCGCTGCCGCTCGGAGCATTACGGCCGAGGCGCTCCGCTCAGTGTCTGCGCCGCTCTTCGGCTCATTACGGCAGCAGGCGGCGGGCGCGCCCATCGGCGCGGCGCGGGGGGGGAGAGGCGGCGCTGCGCTGGGAGGGGGGGGCAGCGAGGCGCGGCCGGTTCCATCGGCGCGGCGGGCGCGGGGGCGCCATGAGGCGGGGCTGAGGCCGGAGCGGGAGCGGCACCGGGACTGGCACCGGCACCGGGACGGACACGGAGCCCGGCGGGCCCGGCCGCCGCGCCATGCGAGCGGGCTGAGGGGCGGGCAGCGCCGGGGCACGGCACCGAGCGCCGGGGGCGCGCCTCCCGAAGGTACGGGGCGCGGCGGCGGCCGCAGGCCCGGGCTGTGCGGGGCAGGGCCGGGGCACCAGGGGGAGGCGGCGGGCAGGGCCCAGGGCTGGGGGAAGGAGCAGGGCAGCCCCGGAGCAGCGGGACGGGGAGGGCGGCGGGCAGGGCCCAGAGCGATGGGGCGGGTGCAGGGCTGCGGGGCCCGGTGCGGCGGGCGGAGGAGCGAGCGCGGCCCGGTGCGGCGGGGGCGGCCGGGCCGGGCCCGGTGCGCGCAGGGGGCGGATGGCCGGCGCGGGCGGGGGTGGCTGCTGCCGGGGCATTGGGGTTCGGGGAAGCGGCCGTGAAGCGCAGCCAGGCCCGGTACAGCCGCAGGGCGGTGGGAGGAGCCCCCGGTGCTGGGGGAGCCCCGCGGGGACAGGGCGGGGAGGGGGCCGGAGCGCTGCTGCCCATGGGGGCTGTCCGAGCCTGGCCCGCCCGGAGCCCCTTCTTGGGGTCTCCCGCGACCCCGGCCGGGCGGAGGCAGGGCCTTCTGCTGAGGCTGGTTGTGTGGCTTTAGTTAGGGGCTTCTAACTGTGTCCCGTCCGCCGTTCCCCCGGACCCGGTAAACTGTGGCGGCTCGGGGCAAGCTCCGGCGTGGGACAGGGGACGGGAGGGGAAGCGGTGAAACTCTTCGGAAAGTTGTACCTGGGGAGGAGGTAGGAAACAAATGAGTCCGAGGTGACGGGGTGGGGGCGGTGGCACCCGGGGTGGTGGCAGTGGCACAAGCCGTGCCGCCGGCCCGGCAGGATGTGTGTTGGCAGCATGGGCTGTGTGTGGGCCCGTGGCAGCCCTGTCCCACGGAGGACCTGTGGGACCGCGGTGTGGGCAGCTGGGGTGTGCTCCAGGGTTTGCTCTCCCAGGCAGGAGTTGAGCTCTGTGGCTAGGCGGGTGCTGTTTCTCCAGATGGGGACAACCCCTCTTCCCAGGAGCGTGGCTCTATTTTGTGCTGGTGCCTTGTCCACCAGCTCTGCACCGACCCCGTGCTCCAGCACAACTGGGCTGTGTGTGCCTGCAGCTCCAGACATCATCCCTGCGCTGGCCTTCTCGCTGTCCTGTGCCAGTGCCTTGCTCTGTCCCTCTATCACCTGCGCCCATGTCGGCTCTGATGCCCCAGGACCTCGAGGCCCCCCTCGAGGCGGGGTCCTGTGCCCCGGGGAGACGCGCAGGGCAGAGCTGGCGGGGCAGGTGGGTCCCCGGGGCCAGGCAGGAGCCCCGGGAGGAGGAGCAGCTGTCGGAGGAGAGCCGGCTGCGTCTGATGTCACTGCGGTGCATGGTGGGTAATTATGCACGTTGCAATGAAAATAATAAGGCCGGCTCCATAGTGGTGTCTAAAAATACTGCTAATGCGGAGTGCCTGCTGGGCGCCTTTGTTTGTCACCTTTGGGTGTCTGCTCTGGGGCTGGCCGGGTGGTGTCACGCTCCTCGAGCAGTGGGTTAGGTTTGGCAGGTGAACTGTGGCCCCTCCATTCCCCCCACACTGGGACACGGTGCCAGTGGAGACAGGGCAGGTGTTGGCATGGGAGGTGAGGCAGGAGGCACCTGTGTGTGTTTGGGAGGCTCCAGTGTCACCGCCCTGCACGCAGCCATGCAAGGAGTGCTGGTGAGATGGCAAAGCTTTGTTCTCCTAGCCTTGCTCAGAGCTAGGCACCCTCCAAGCAGTGGACAGAAATCTGTCCTGATGTCCCCTGGCAAGTACCAGCGGGTTGGAGTACAGATCAGGGTTTGGGCCCTGGTGGTGTGGTCTGTCCGTCACTGGCATTGTGTGGCCAGGGCAGAGCTCACTGGAGCTGGGGCTGCTGGACCTTCCCTCCTGCTGCCACATGGTGTGTCCTGGCACTGACAGGGCTCAGGATGTGGCAACTTGCTGCTTTCTGGCTGTGCAAAGGTGGGAGGGAGGAAGGGATATGCACCCAAAACAGAGGGAAATGATGTGATAGGTGCTGGGGGGCACCTGGGTTGTGGCCAAGGGCTGCCCAGCACTTTGATGTCCACTCCATGGGCTCTGCCTGGATGCTCTCGGTGCAGCTCTGGCTGCTGCTGTGGTCCCACCATCTGCTGCCAGGCTTTGGAAGCTCCTGCTGCAGTGGAGGGAGAGGCTTGCAGGGGTGGCAAGAGCCATCTGGAGCCTGCTGGCCTGGCAGGCTGGCAGGGGGAAGGTGTTGTGTGGCAGGGCAGCAGCAGAGGGCTGGGAAGGGCAGGAAACACTGAGCCCATGTGCCTGGGTGTGAGTGACGAGTCTCCTCTGCTTTGTGTGCAGGCAGGTCAGAGAGGTGGCGGTGCTCTTGGTTCCCAGCTGGTGCTTGTGGTGGGCTCTGACTCCAGCTGTCAGCTGTGGGAGCTGAGCTTGTCCCTCTTCACTGTGGAGCAAACAGGGAGATGTCACCCTGCTGGGCTGCTTCGCCTTTAGGGTCATGGCTGCGTTCTTGGGGCCCTTCATGGAGAGGGAGTGTCACTGCTGCCTCTGTTCTTGCCACCTGCTCACTCCAACCTCTGAAGCCACACATGGCAGTGGTGTTCCCCTGAGGAGTGAAACACCCTGCCTGCTGGGCTGTGTGGCTCCCTTTGGTGAGTGAGGAACATGGAATGGGGTAGGAGACTGCAAATCCCATTGATCCACACCATGGAAGCTGCATGTTTGCATCTGCCTGTCCAGGACCAGGGCCCTGTGAGGGGAATTGATCAAGCTGTAAAACCTAGAGCCAGCTAATGAAATAGGGACTATAGATTTTTATTTTAAATGGAAGAGAGTTTAGGAGAGATTTAATTATCCTTGGTTTATGGACCTGTTAGAGGAATGAAACAACAGCTGGCAGGTAAGGGCTGGGCTTCAGCTTGCAGCACTTTTCTCCCAGGTTGTCTGCAGAACTGCCCAAGTCCTGCCACCCAGGGTAGAGTAGGGGGAAGGATGTAAAGTCACTCGGAGCAGAGTTAGGGTGAAGTCCTGCTTATCCTGCTGGGTGTCCCTGCTTCCTGCTGGGAGTGTATGTGCTGAAATAGCAGAGGGGCTGGCCCTGGGCAGTTGGGGCTGGTGTAAGAACAGCGGTCCTTGGTCCCTGGGGCTTGGTGTGGGCCGGTCCTTGTGCTAGTGGACAGCAGAGAGTTCAGGAGCCCTGTACTCACTGGTTGTCTCCCTCTAGGTGTCATTTTCCTGGGGCTGTGGGCACTGAGCTCTCACTGAAGCTCGTGTACCTGCGCAGTGTGTGGAGTTTGTAAAGGAGAGCTGCAGAGCGCTGGGATTTGCTGGGCTCAGCTGTGTGTTGGACACAAGCTGTAACGCTGTCACTACAGCCACTCCTCCTGTGTGCATCCACTCCACTGTCACGTGAGGCCAGCCTCGGGGCACGGCTGGGGAGGTGCTGGTGGCAGGCAGCACGGCACTGGTTTTCGGCAGAAAAGCCTGGCTTCTGGATGCTTTTGGGGTTTTCACCTCTTTATTGAGGAGCTGGAGAACATGGTTTGTCACCTGCTGTGAGTGGGTAATTAGTTGGCCAAGGGGTTTGTGTACCCACCTTGCAGGCACAGCCTGTAAGGTGCCAGTCTGATGTGTCCAGAGGCTGCTAAAACGTCCAAGGAAGCTGCTGGTTCTGGGAGCTCTCCCAGAGCCCTCTGATGTTGATGCAGGAACTTGGGAGAGCCAAGCCCTGAGCCCTGCGGTCATGGAGCTGCATGAGGACGTTGCGTGGCTCCCTGAGACAGGTCAGTTCCAGAGGGGAGCAGTGTGGATCTGTGCTGTCAGCTCACAAGGGTGTTGGGAGAAGCCAGCCTGCTGACTCTCTGGGCAGCAGAGTTGCACCATGGTGCTTATCCTTTCCTCCACCCTTGCACCTGCAAGTCCTCAGCATTTCAGGGCAGGAGCTGTTTCCTGCAGGGCACAAGCAGACCATGGGTCCCATGTCCAGGGTGGCATGTCTGGATTTTCTGGAGTGGGGTGGTGGAAGGGCTCCACACTTTGCTCTGTGCATGGCAGAGGGTGAGGTCGAGCAGCGTCCCAAACAAACAGTGCTCGTTGCAGGCCTTGGGAATATTATTTTCTAGCTGCAGGCTGGTCCCTGGAGACCTGCTCTCACTGGCTTCAGAGCTGTACTTCTGGGTCTTCCTTACCTACCCTGGAAAGCAGGATTAAGGTTTTTAGCTCAGCCATGCAGAGCAGAGGACTGGCCTGCGGTGTGTTAGGAGCTGCTTTCTCTCTGGTGAGCCTGTGTCTTGGTGATCCAGGCTCGGGCATCTCTCGCTGTTGCCCCTGGGGAGGGAGGGCCCGTGTTCTGGTTCCTCTTCCCCCAAGCCTGGCAATGCTGAGGCATGGTGCCCTCTGGCAGGTTGTCTTTTCCCTGCTGTGCTGGTGGGGCTCCCTAGCTGCGTTTGCATTTTGAGACAAGTGTCTTAGTTGTTTTTTTTCCTCCTTGCCTGTGCTTTGGGAAAGTGGTGAACAATAAAAATCTGCCGTTGAGAGCTGTTGCAGAGGTCAGGCAGCTCCTGTGCCCCAGGCTGCTCTCTTGTCACCGCAGCTGTGCTTTGTGCACGGGGGCTGTCAGCTTGAAAGTCATGTTTTTGCTCTTGAAACCAACCTCAGGCACTGGTGTGGGGCTCTCTGAGTGGTGTACGGGGACATATTGCAGCAAACCTCCTTTGCACTTAGGGTAGTGGTCACTCCCTGTTTTGGTGCATTTAATAAGCAGCCTCTTGGCAAATTTTTAATCAAGGACAAAGGAGGGTAAATGGTTGCTGAAAATCATGAGTTTCTCTGAGCTCCTTTCTGAAAATGATAGTTGCAGGTTGTCGGTGTCCCTGCAGGCTTCTTAAAATGCAAAACAAACCACCCAGCCCAACTTCCTGACTGTCACTAGCGCTTTCAAGAGACGCTTCGTTTTGCTGAGTGGTAACGAAACTGCTCTTTGCCATCCACCAGCTCCTGGCTCTGCCTGTATCCCTTTGCAGGAGCTGCTCTGAGTGCAGTGGAGAGCAGTGGGGAAGGTGTCTGGAGCCTGGCCCCTCCTGCCCTCGGCCACTCACTTGGCAGATGCCATTGACACTGTCCACAGCATGCAGACAGCGGGCTGGACTCAGAGAGATGCTTGTGGAGAGGTGACAGATGAGCTGGGGACTCCAGGGATGCTGTGTGGGGAAGGGAAAGAGGGGTGATCCCTCCTCCCTGTGCTGGCTCTGTCCCAGGAGAGATTGGGTCTCTTTTAGGAGCTGCCTGAAATGAGAACTAAAAGTGAAGGGCAGAGGAGTCCTGAAGAGCAGTGTCTCATAGTAGGAAGGGAAGGAAGGACCAGGGAGGCTACCCAGGCAGCAGGTTGGGGATGGACATGGTGCCATTTGCTATTTTCCTCCCACCAATGTGCAACTGAGGTGTGGAAGTAGCTGCTGCAGGATGCCTGGACAGACAGAGGTGTGTGTAGTTCAGCATGCTTCTGTTCAGGGGAGCAGAGGCCACCCAGGAGAGAGGAGGACACAACCATTCCTTGATGGTGCTGAGCAACAGAGGTAGCCAAGCTGGACTCAGTTGCTGCACCTGCAGCCTTCTGGTCATGCTATTCAGGTTGTGCTGGTGTTTCTAGGGCAAACGAAGGAAGGTGGAGATCTCTGCAGATTATTTATCCTGTCCTAAGGAAATGAAGGCTTCTTGTTTATCTGTGTTCACTCTGCTTTGAACTTGCTGGCTGGTGTCAGCTGGGGTAGGTGTCAGGTGTGCATGCTGCCTCTGAGGTCTTGGCTTGCTACAGGCTCTGGCTCTCGGGGAGGAAGGTGCTGCTAGTTCTCCCTCTGCAGTGCAGCTCAGCCATGCTATTAGACATCAGAGAATCCACGTGGGAGAGATCGACAGGAAACTGGGCGTTATCAGTTCCGCTGCCTGTGCAGCTACTCGCTCCTCATGTCAGCATCCTCCACGTGTGTGTGGCTGGAGGCGTTTGATGGGAGTGCTGTCAGCCCGGGGGTGGGAGTGGGTGGCGTGTGATCATGGCGGAGGCGTCCTGCCTCCACTGCCGGTGAACTCAGCTCCACGGGCTGTGTGGAGCAGGGAGGAAGCTCCTTGCTCCCCCATCTCCACAGTGGAGAAGCGCTTCACCCTGCTGATGTTGGGGTGTCCTTTGACCTCTGGTGTTTGTGTTGGGCCTTGGATAGGGTAGGGACACTCCCACTGCTCCTCCCTCTCTGCAGTCTGAGAGCTTCTGTGTTCTTGGTGCCAGTTTCTTCATGCTTTTTTTCTAGGCCCTGGGGAGAAAAGAATAGGATCTGGGACCTCTTTCTCTCCCTGGACTTGTGTGAGAGGCCCAGGAGAACGTGGAGGTGAAGCATTGGCACACTTAGTGTCGGGGAGAGCACAGGGCAGACCAAGCCTCCAGTGCTCTCACCACTGGATCACCCTGGCTAATCCTGTGTCAGACCTGACCTATATATGGGGTAAGGGAGGTGGCATGTCTGTGGCAGCAGATGGTCTCTTAAAGAGCCTGGGCTCAGGGAGACTTCATCCTGCTGGCCCCTGGCTATCCTGAAAGAAAGGATGGGCCACCTGTCAGCTGTAGAGCATCCAGGTTCAGCCTGAGCAGCCCCTAAAGCTTACAGGTTGTCCCACTCACCAAGGGTGTCACAGGTGTCTGGGGCTGCACTGGGATCCCTTGTCCTGGCCCAGAAGCATTGACCAGCATTACCAGCTTTGCTGTAGCATCCTTTGGGCCCCTCACATGGCTTTACAGGCAGAGCTTTGTACCTGGGGCAGTGTGATGTTGGTGTCTGTGTGCATGGCTGTGACCCTGAGACAGTGTGGGCAGAGCTGTTTCCACATACTCCGATCCTGTGGCTGGATGTGTGGTGCCCTATCCTCACTGGGCACAGCTGTGTGCAGCGTGGCTGTGCCAGGGGAATGATCCAGCCTGGCTGGGCAGGAGCGTGGGCAGCATGTGAGCTGTGTTCCATCGATGCCTTCTCCTGATGCCATCCTGAGGACATCAATAGCTGCTGCCCGCGGGGAAGCTGGTGATGCTGGAGCGGGTCTGGAGGGAGCGTCTGCACAGATATCCACCATCTGTGGCCTCTGCCTGCTGCCGGTGCTCTGCCCAGGATCAGACCAGGTGCTGGCAGTCCTGTGAAGGTGCAGTGCTGCCTCTGCCCACAAACAATGGCAAGGTCAAAGGACAGAGTGCTGTTTTCCTTCTCTTCCCTGTAGTCCCCAGCTCCTGAAGCAAAGAGGCTGTAGTGCAACAGACCTGGAGGGTGGTTGTTCAGGTTTGGGCTGATTCAATCCTTTGGCTCTTCCTGCTGGAGTTCTTGCCTGAGTGCGTGGCTCTGACACCATCATAGGTCTGCCCTGCTGTGCTGCCTTCCTGTCCTGTGTGTCCCCTACCATGGGAACAGAAGCAGTTGGCCGTGGTGCTACTGACAGTCATGGTAGAGGGATCTTGCCCCAGAGTGCTCTATGTCCTGGAGGATCCTTGAGCCTGGTGTAGCTCCTCCTGCACGTCTGGATTTGGGGTGAAGAGGTGAGAGCCTTGAGGAGGGCCTGAAGGGACCTGGGCACAGGGCTGAAATCAAACAAGCTGAATCCGACTGCTCGTCGCAACAACGAGCTACTGAATTGTTAAATTGTCAATCTGAGGTTTTCTTTGAAAGGGGTGATGCTACAAATTAATTAGCTCCCTTTTGGTTGTTAGCACTTTAAAGCCCAGCTGTCAGGGGAGGGCTGGTTTATAGGCATTACATCAGGGCTGCCGGCTGGCTCGCTCGCCTACCTGGGAATTTCTAAGTGTGCGTTGTAACCGGGGGAAATTTGGCTCGCATGAAGCATCTGGCACTCAGTGAAGCTGCTGCGATGTGCTGTCCTGAGCACGGGGATTTGCCTGGTGCCTGAGCGGTGCTGCTGGGGCACACGGGGAGCCGCTGGCTCTCCCTCTCGGCGCCCAGCTCTCAGCGTTAGCCCCCAGCTGGGTGACTCGCTCAGGTGAGCTGGAGCTGTGCAGGAGATGGTCCGAGTAGTTCCTGCTTCTTGCTTAATTAATGTGAGAGAATAGGAGGCTTTTCTGAAGCAAAAGGGGCTTTTGTGGTGCGTAAAAGTTTGAACTGACCACATGCCCTGGGAGAGCTGTCGGTGTGGGCAAAGGGCTCCATGTCCTAAGCGGGACGGGAGCAGCCCCTCCATGCTCCCGTCCGAGCGCGGAACGTGGTGGGGAGCCGAGCCCCTGCTTCCCCACCCCCGGCCTTTTCTGCATAGAAGCACGGCGACTTCGGGCACCCGGGACTGCCGTCCCCACGGAGCTGCCAGCCCGGTGAGCAGGGGCCCGGGAGTGATGCGGAGGCACAGCCGCAGGTACGATGCCACCAGCCTTAAGGCCTGTCCCAGCGGGGCGAGGTGGTCGGTAGCGGCACCAGGCCACTTGAGAAGGGCGGTGGGTGTCCGGTGCCCTCCGTTCTGGGCCCACCTCGGTGGTTCCGGAGCGGGGTCGCTGCCCCGCGTGGCGGCCCCGCGCTCCAAGATGGCTGCGGACCGTGACACGCCTGGTCACGTGGGACGCGCGCCGCGCCGCCCCCCCCGGTGCCCCCGGCCGCCCCCCTCT